>NW_028283297.1:0-24697 GCF_059441175.1 Urocampus carinirostris
AAAAAAGCTAAACTCTTTGAGTTATGCAAGTTTTCATACAAGTGTGACTTGCAGGCTCAAAAGCTCTCTTTTACAAGTGTCTGCGCCTGAAACGTCCGAAAAAGCAATCATTTAATAATGACAATAACTTTGAACCATGCACTCTAGAATCAATGATTCTTGCTTTCCTGGGTTGGAATCTTCTGAATTTTCTATATTTAGTGCAGACTTGGTGAAAAAAGCTCAACTTTTTGAGTTATGCAAGTTTTCATACAAGTGTGACTTGCAGGCTCAAAAGCTCTCTTCACGTGTATCTGCGCCTGAAACATTCCGAAAAAGCAATCATTTAATAATGACAATAACTTTTGAACCATGCATGCTAGAATCATGATTCTTGCTTTCCTGGGTTGGAAATCTTCTGAATTTTCTATATTAGTACAGATTTGGTTGAAAAAAGCGCAACTTTTGAGTTTTGCAAGTTTTCATACAAGTGTGACTTGCAGGCTCAAAAGCTCACTTTACGCGTATTGCGCCTGAAACGTCCGAAAAAGCAATCATTTAATAATGACAATAACTTTCTAACCATGCATGCTAGAATCATGATTCTTGCTTTCCTGGGTTGGAAATCTTCTGAATTTTCTATATTTAGTGCAGATTTGTGAAAAAAGCTAAACTCTTTGAGTTATGCAAGTTTTCATACAAGTGTGACTTGCAGGCTCAAAAGCTCTCTTTTACAATGTCTGCGCCTGAAACGTCCGAAAAAAGCAATCATTTAATAATGACAATAACTTTTGAACCATGCACGCTAGAATCGTGATTCTTGCTTTCCTGGGTTGGAAATCTTCTGAATTTTCTATATTTAGTGCAGATTTGTAAAAAAAGCTCAACTTTTTGAGTTATGCAAGTTTTCATACAAGTGTGACTTGCAGGCTCTAAAGCTCTCTTTTACGTGTATCTGCGCCTGAAACGTCCCGAAAAAGCAATCATTTAATAATGACAATATAACTTTGAACCATGCATGCTAGAATCATGATTCTTGCTTTCCTGGGTTCGAAATCTTCTGAATTTTCTATATTTAGTGCAGATTTGGTGAAAAAAGCTCAACTTTTGAGTTATGCAAGTTTTCATACAAGTGTGACTTGCAGGCTCAAAAGCTCTCTTTTACGTGTATCTGCGCGGTGAAACGTCCGAAAAAGCAATCATTTAATAATGACAATAACTTTTGAACCATGCATGCTAGAATCATGATTCTTGCTTCCTGGGTTGGAAATCTTCTGAATTTTCTATATTTAGTACAGATTTGGTGAAAAAAGCTCAACTTTTTGAGTTATGCAAGTTTTCATACAAGTGTGACTTGCAGGCTCAAAAGCTCTCTTTTACGCGTATTGCGCCTGAAATGTCCGAAAAAGCAATCATTTAATAATGACAATAACTTTTTGAACCATGCATGCTAGAATCATGATTCTTGCTTTCCTGGGTTGGAAATCTTCTGAATTTTCTATATTTAGTGCAGATTTGGTGAAAAAGCTAAACTCTTTGAGTTATGCAAGTTTTCATACAAGTGTGACTTGCAGGCTCAAAAGCTCTCTTTTACAATGTCTGCGCCTGAAACGTCCGAAAAGCAATCATTAATAATGACAATAGCTTTTGAACCATGCACGCTAGAATCGTGATTCTTGCTTTCCTGGTTGGAAATCTTCTGAATTTTCTATATTTAGTGCAGATTTGGTGAAAAAAGCTCAACTTTTTGAGTTATGCAAGTTTTCATACAAGTGTGACTTGGCTCAAAAGCTCTCTTTTACGCGTATTTGCGACTGAAACGTCCGAAAAAGCAATCATTTAATAATGACAATAACTTTTGAACCATGCATGCAAGAATCATGATTCTTGCTTTCCTGGGTTGGAAATCTTCTGAATTTTCTATATTTAGTGCAGATTGGTGAAAAAAGCTCAACTTTTTGAGTTATGCAAGTTTTCATACAAGTGTGACTTGCAGGCTCTAAAGCTCTCTTTTACGTGTATCTGCGCCTGAAACGTCAGAAAAAGCAATCATTTAATAATGACAATAACTTTTGAACCATGCATGCCAGAATCATGATTCTTGCTTTCCTGGGTTGGAATCTTCTGAATTTTCTATATTTAGTACAGATTTGGTTGAAAAAATCTAAACTCTTTGAGTTATGCAAGTTTTCATACAAGTGTGACTTGCAGGCTCAAAGCTCTCTTTACAAGTGTCTGCGCCTGAAACGTCCGAAAAAGCGATCATTTAATAATGACAATAACTTTTGAACCATGCACGCTAGAATCATGATTCTTGCTTTCCTGGTTGGAAATCTTCTGAATTTTCTATATTTAGTGCAGACTTGGTGAAAAAAGCTCAACTTTTTGAGTAATGCAAGTTTTCATACAAGTGTGACTTGGCTCAAAAGCTCTCTTTTACGTGTATCTGCGCCTGAAACGTCCGAAAAAGCAATCATTTAATAATGACAATAACTTTTGAACCATGCATGCTAGAATCATGATTCTTGCTTTCCTGGTTGGAAATCTTCTGAATTTTATATATCTAGTACAGATTTGGTGAAAAAAGCTAAACTCTTTGAGTTATGCAAGTTTTTCATACAAGTGTGACTTGCAGGCTCAAAAGCTCTCTTTTACAAGTGTCTGCGCCTGAAACGTCCGAAAAAGCAATCATTTAATAATGACAATAACTTTGAACCATGCACGCTAGAATCATGATTCTTGCTTTCCTGGGTTGGAAATCTTCTGAATTTTCTATATTTAGTGCAGACTTGGTGAAAAAGCTCAACTTTTTGATGTTATGCAAGTTTTCATACAAGTGTGACTTGCAGGCTCAAAAGCTCTCTTTTACGTGTATCTGCGCCTGAACATCCGAAAAGCAATCATTTAATAATGACAATAACCTTGTTAGAACCATGCATGCTAGATCAGGATTCTTGCTTTCCTGGTGGAATCTTTGAAAAATGGCTGAATTTTCTATTGTGTAGTGCAGATTTGGTGAAAAAAGCGCACTTTTGTTTTGCAAGTTTTATACAAGTGTGACTTGCAGGCTCAACAAGCTCTCTTTTACGCGTATTGCGCCTGAAACGTCGAAAGCAAGCATTATATTGAATACTTTTCGACATGCATGCTAGAATCATGATTCTGATTCTTGATGGATGGGTTTGAAGTTTCTATATTTTGTGCAGATTTGGTGAAAAAGCTAAACTCTTTGAGTTATGCAAGTTTTCATACAAGTGTGACTTGCAGGCTCAAAGCTCTCTTTTACAATGTTCTGCGCCTGAAACGTCCGAAAAAGCAATCATTTAATAATGACAATAACTTTTGAACCATGCACGCTAGAATCGTGATTCTTGCTTTCCTGGGTTGGAAATCTTCTGAATTTTCTGATATTTAGTGCAGATTTGGTAAAAAAAGCTCAACTTTTTGAGTTATGCAAGTTTTCATACAAGTGTGACTTGCAGGCTCTAAAGCTCTCTTTTACGTGTATCTGCGCCTGAAACGTCCCGAAAAAGCAATCATTTAATAATGACAATAACTTTTGAACCATGCATGCTAGAATCATGATTCTTGCTTTCCTGGGTTGGAAATCTTCTGAATTTTCTATATTTAGTACAGATTTGGTGAAAAAAGCTAAACTCTTTGAGTTATGCAAGTTTCATACAAGTGTGACTTGCAGGCTCAAAACCTCTCTTTTACAAGTGTCTGCGCCTGAAACGTCCGAAAAAGCAATCATTTAATAATGACAATAACTTTTGAACCATGCACGCTAGAATCATGATTCTTGCTTTCCTGGGTTGGAAATCTTCTGATTTTCTATATTTATTGCAGATTTGGTGAAAAAAGCTCAACTTTTTGAGTTATGCAAGTTTTCATACAAGTTGACTTGCAGGCTCAAAAGCTCTCTTTTACGTGTATCTGCGCCTGAAACATTCCGAAAAAGCAATCATTTAATAATGACAATAACTTTTGAACCATGCATGCTAGAATCATGATTCTTGCTTTCCTGGGTTGAAATCTTCTGAATTTTCTATATTTAGTACAGATTTGGTGAAAAAAGCTCAACTTTTTGAGTTATGCAAGTTTTCATACAAGTGTGACTTGCAGGCTCAAAGCTCTCTTTTACAAGTGTCTGCGCCTGAAACGTCCGAAAAAGCAATCATTTAATAATGACAATAACTTTTGAACCATGCATGCTAGAATCATGATTCTTGCTTTCCTGGGTTGGAAATCTTCTGAATTTTCTATATTTAGTGCAGATTTGGTGAAAAAAGCTCAACTTTTTGAGTTATGCAAAATTTTCATACAAGTGTGACTTGCAGGCTCAAAAGCTCTCTTTACGCGTATCTGCGCCTGAAACGCCCGAAAAAGCAATCATTTAATAATGACAATAACTTTTGAACCATGCATGCAAGAATCATGATTCTTGCTTTCCTGGGTTGGAAATCTTCTGAATTTTCTATATTTAGTGCAGATTTGGTGAAAAAAGCTCAACTTTTGAGTTATGCAAGTTTTCATACAAGTGTGACTTGCAGGCTCTAAAGCTCTCTTTTACGTGTATCTGCGCCTAAAACGTCAGAAAAAAGCAATCATTTAATAATGACAATAACTTTTGAACCATGCATGCCAGAATCATGATTCCTTGCTTTCCTGGGTTGGAAATCTCTGAATTTTCTATATTAGTACAGATTTGGTGAAAAAATCTAAACTCTTTGAGTTATGCAAGTTTTCATACAAGTGTGACTTGCAGGCTCAAAAGCTCTCTTTTACAAGTGTCTGCGCCTGAAACGTCCGAAAAAGCGATCATTTAATAATGACAATAACTTTTGAACCATGCACGCTAGAATCATGATTCTTGCTTTCCTGGTTGGAAATCTTCTGAATTTTCTATATTTAGTGCAGACTTGGTGAAAAAGCTCAACTTTTTGAGTAATGCAAGTTTTCATACAAGTGTGACTTGGCTCAAAAGCTCTCTTTTACGTGTATCTGCGCCTGAAACGTCCGAAAAAGCAATCATTTAATAATGACAATAACTTTTGAACCATGCATGCTAGAATCATGATTCTTGCTTTCCTGGGTTGGAAATCTTCTGAATTTTATATATCTAGTACAGATTTGGTGAAAAAAGCTAAACTCTTTGAGTTATGCAAGTTTTCATACAAGTGTGACTTGCAGGCTCAAAAGCTCTCTTTTACAAGTGTCTGCGCCTGAAACGTCCGAAAAAGCAATCATTTAATAATGACAATAACTTTTGAACCATGCACGCTAGAATCATGATTCTTGCTTTCCTGGGTTGGAAATCTTCTGAATTTTCTATATTTAGTGCAGACTTGGTGAAAAAAGCTCAACTTTTTGAGTTATGCAAGTTTTCATACAAGTGTGACTTGCAGGCTCAAAAGCTCTCTTTTACGTGTATCTGCGCCTGAAACATTCCGAAAAAGCAATCATTTAATAATGACAATAACTTTTGAACCATGCATGCTAGAATCATGATTCTTGCTTTCCTGGGTTGGAAATCTTCTGAATTTTCTATATTTAGTACAGATTTGGTGAAAAAAGCGCAACTTTTTGAGTTTTGCAAGTTTTCATACAAGTGTGACTTGCAGCTCAAAAGCTCTCTTTTACGCGTATTGCGCCTGAAACGTCCGAAAAAGCAATCATTTAATAATGACAATAACTTTCTAACCATGCATGCTAGAATCATGATTCTTGCTTTCCTGGGTTGGAAATCTTCTGAATTTTCTATATTTAGTGCAGATTTGGTGAAAAAAGCTAAACTCTTTGAGTTATGCAAGTTTTCATACAAGTGTGACTTGCAGGCTCAAAAGCTCTCTTTTACAATGTCTGCGCCTGAAAACGTCCGAAAAGCAATCATTTAATAATGACAATAACTTTTGAACCATGCACGCTAGAATCGTGATTCTTGCTTTCCTGGGTTGGAAATCTTCTGAATTTTCTATATTTAGTGCAGATTTGGTAAAAAAAGCTCAACTTTTTGAGTTATGCAAGTTTTCATACAAGTGTGACTTGCAGGCTCTAAAGCTCTCTTTTACGTGTATCTGCGCCTGAAAACGTCCGAAAAAGCAATCATTTAATAATGACAATAACTTTTGAACCATGCATGCTAGAATCATGATTCTTGCTTTCCTGGGTTGGAAATCTTCTGAATTTTCTATATTTAGTACAGATTTGGTGAAAAAAGCTAAACTCTTTGAGTTATGCAAGTTTTCATACAAGTGTGACTTGCAGGCTCAAAACCTCTCTTTTACAAGTGTCTGCGCCTGAAACGTCCGAAAAAGCAATCATTTAATAATGACAATAACTTTTGAACCATGCACGCTAGAATCATGATTCTTGCTTTCCTGGGTTGGAAATCTTCTGAATTTTCTATATTTATTGCAGATTTGGTGAAAAAAGCTCAACTTTTTGAGTTATGCAAGTTTTCATACAAGTTTGACTTGCAGGCTCAAAAGCTCTCTTTTACGTGTATCTGCGCCTGAAACATTCCGAAAAAGCAATCATTTAATAATGACAATAACTTTTGAACCATGCATGCTAGAATCATGATTCTTGCTTTCCTGGGTTGGAAATCTTCTGAATTTTCTATATTTAGTACAGATTTGGTGAAAAAAGCTCAACTTTTTGAGTTATGCAAGTTTCATACAAGTGTGACTTGCAGGCTCAAAAGCTCTCTTTTACAAGTGTCTGCGCCTGAAACGTCCGAAAAAGCAATCATTTAATAATGACAATAACTTTGAACCATGCATGCTAGAATCATGATTCTTGCTTTCCTGGGTTGGAATCTTCTGAATTTTCTATATTTAGTGCAGATTTGGTGAAAAAAGCTCAACTTTTGAGTTATGCAAATTTTCATACAAGTGTGACTTGCAGGCTCAAAAGCTCTCTTTTACGCGTATCTGCGCCTGAAACGCCCGAAAAAGCAATCATTTAATAATGACAATAACTTTTGAACCATGCATGCTAGAATTATAATTCTTGCTTTCCTGGGTTGGAAATCTTCTGAATTTTCTATATTTAGTGCAGATTTGGTGAAAAAAAGCTTAACTCTTTGAGTTATGCAAGTTTTCATACAAGTGTGACTTGCAGGCTCAAAAGCTCTCTTTACGCGTATCTGCGCCTGAAACGTCCGAAAAAGCAATCATTTAATAATGACAATAACTTTTGAACCATGCCTGCAAGAATCATGATTCTTGCTTTCCTGGGTTGGAAATCTTCTGATTTTCTATATTTAGTGCAGATTTGGTGAAAAAAGCTCAACTTTTTGAGTTATGCAAGTCTTCATACAAGTGTGACTTGCAGGCTCAAAAGCTCTCTTTTACGCGTATCTGCGCCTGAAACGCCCGAAAAAGCAATCATTTAATAATGACAATAACTTTTGAACCATGCATGCTAGAATCATGATTCTTGCTTTCCTGGGTTGGAAATCTTCTGAATTTTCTATATTTAGTGCAGATTTGGTGAAAAAAAGCTTAACTTTTTGAGTTATGCAAGTTTTCATACAAGTGTGACTTGCAGGCTCAAAAGCTCTCTTTTGCATGCTAGAATCATGATTCTTGCTTTCCTGGGTTGGAAATCTTCTGAATTTTCTATATTTAGTGCAGATTTGGTGAAAAAAGCTAAACTCTTTGAGTTATGCAAGTTTTCATACAGTGTGACTTGCAGGCTTAAAACCTCTCTTTTACAAGTGTCTGCGCCTGAACGTCCGAAAAAGCAATCATTTAATAATGACAATAACTTTGAACCATGCACGCTAGAATCATGATTCTTGCTTTCCTGGGTTGGAAATCTTCTGAATTTTCTATATTTAGTGCAGATTTGGTGAAAAAAGCTCAACTTTTTGAGTTATGCAAGTTTTCATACAAGTGTGACTTGGCTCAAAAGCTCTCTTTTACGCGTATCTGCGCCTAAAACGTCCGAAAAAGCAATCATTTAATAATGACAATACCTTTTGAACCATGCATGCTAGAATCATGATTCTTGCTTTCCTGGGTTGGAAATCTTCTGAATTTTCTATATTTAGTGCAGATTTGGTGAAAAAAGCTCAACTTTTTGAGTATGCAAGTTTTCATACAAGTGTGACTTGCAGGCTCAAAAGCTCTCTTTTACGTGTATCTGCGCCTGAAACATGCCGAAAAAGCAATCATTTAATAATGACAATAACTTTGAACCATGCATGCTAGAATCATGATTCTTGCTTTCCTGGGTTGGAAATCTTCTGAATTTTCTATATTTAGTACAGATTTGGTGAAAAAAGCTCAACTTTTTGAGTTATGCAAGTTTCATACAAGTGTGACTTGCAGGCTCAAAAGCTCTCTTTTACAAGTGTCTGCGCCTGAAACGTCCGAAAAAGCAATCATTTAATAATGACAATAACTTTTGAACCATGCATGCTAGAATCATGATTCTTGCTTTCCTGGGTTGGAAATCTTCTGAATTTTCTATATTTAGTGCAGATTTGGTGAAAAAAAGCTTAACTTTTTGAGTTATGCAAGTTTTCATACAAGTGTGACTTGCAGGCTCAAAAGCTCTCTTTACGCGTATTGCGCCTGAAACGTCCGAAAAAGCAATCATGTAATAATGACAATAACTTTCTAACCATGCATGCTAGAATCATGATTCTTGCTTTCCTGGGTGGAAATCTTCTGAATTTCTATATTTAGTGCAGATTTGGTGAAAAAAGCTAAACTCTTTGAGTTATGCAAGTTTTCATACAAGTGTGACTTGCAGGCTTAAAACCTCTCTTTTACAAGTGTCTGCGCCTGAAACCGTCCGAAAAAGCAATCATTTAATAATGACAATAACTTTTGAACCATGCACGCTAGAATCATGATTCTTGCTTTCCTGGGTTGGAAATCTTCTGAATTTTCTATATTTAGTGCAGATTTGGTGAAAAAAGCTCAACTTTTTGAGTTATGCAAGTTTTCATACAAGTGTGACTTGGCTCAAAAGCTCTCTTTTACGCGTATCTGCGCCTAAAACGTCCGAAAAAGCAATCATTTAATAATGACAATACCTTTTGAACATGCATGCTAGAATCATGATTCTTGCTTTCCTGGGTTGGAAATCTTCTGAATTTTCTATATTTAGTGCAGATTTGGTGAAAAAAGCTCAACTTTTTGAGTTATGCAAGTTTTCATACAAGTGTGACTTGCAGGCTCAAAAGCTCTCTTTTACGTGTATCTGCGCCTGAAACATTCCGAAAAAGCAATCATTTAATAATGACAATAACTTTTGAACCATGCATGCTAGAATCATGATTCTTGCTTTCCTGGGTTGGAAATCTTCTGAATTTTCTATATTTAGTACAGATTTGGTGAAAAAAGCTCAACTTTTTGAGTTATGCAAGTTTTCATACAAGTGTGACTTGCAGGCTCAAAAGCTCTCTTTTACAAGTGTCTGCGCCTGAAACGTCCGAAAAAGCAATCATTTAATAATGACAATAACTTTTGAACCATGCATGCTAGAATCATGATTCTTGCTTTCCTGGGTTGGAAATCTTCTGAATTTTCTATATTTAGTGCAGATTTGGTGAAAAAAGCTCAACTTTTTGAGTTATGCAAGTTTTCATACAAGTGTGACTTGCAGGCTCAAAAGCTCTCTTTTACGCGTATTGCGCCTGAAATGTCCGAAAAAGCAATCATTTAATAATGACAATAACTTTTGAACCATGCATGCTAGAATCATGATTCTTGCTTTCCTGGGTTGGAAATCTTCTGAATTTTCTATATTTAGTGCAGATTTGGTGAAAAAAGCTAAACTCTTTGAGTTATGCAAGTTTTCATACAAGTGTGACTTGCAGGCTCAAAAGCTCTCTTTTACAATGTCTGCGCCTGAAACGTCCGAAAAAGCAATCATTTAATAATGACAATAGCTTTTGAACCATGCACGCTAGAATCGTGATTCTTGCTTTCCTGGGTTGGAAATCTTCTGAATTTTCTATATTTAGTGCAGATTTGGTGAAAAAAGCTCAACTTTTTGAGTTATGCAAGTTTTCATACAAGTGTGACTTGGCTCAAAAGCTCTCTTTTACGCGTATCTGCGACTGAAACGTCCGAAAAAGCAATCATTTAATAATGACAATAACTTTTGAACCATGCATGCAAGAATCATGATTCTTGCTTTCCTGGGTTGGAAATCTTCTGAATTTTCTATATTTAGTGCAGATTTGGTGAAAAAAGCTCAACTTTTTGAGTTATGCAAGTTTTCATACAAGTGTGACTTGCAGGCTCTAAAGCTCTCTTTTATGTGTATCTGCGCCTGAAACGTCCGAAAAAGCAATCATTTAATAATGACAATAACTTTTGAACCATGCATGCCAGAATCATGATTCTTGCTTTCCTGGGTTGGAAATCTTCTGAATTTTCTATATTTAGTACAGATTTGGTGAAAAAATCTAAACTCTTTGAGTTATGCAAGTTTTCATACAAGTGTGACTTGCAGGCTCAAAAGCTCTGTTTTACAAGTGTCTGCGCCTGAAACGTCCGAAAAAGCGATCATTTAATAATGACAATAACTTTTGAACCATGCACGCTAGAATCATGATTCTTGCTTTCCTGGGTTGGAAATCTTCTGAATTTTCTATATTTAGTGCAGACTTGGTGAAAAAAGCTCAACTTTTTGAGTAATGCAAGTTTTCATACAAGTGTGACTTGGCACAAAAGCTCTCTTTTACGCGTATCTGCGCCTGAAACGTCCGAAAAAGCAATCATTTAATAATGACAAAAACTTTTGAACCATGCCTGCAAAAATCATGATTCTTGCTTTCCTGGGTTGGAAATCTTCTGAATTTTCTATATTTAGTGCAGATTTGGTGAAAAAAAGCTTAACTTTTTGAGTTATGCAAGTTTTCATACAAGTGTGACTTGCAGGCTCAAAAGCTCTCTTTTACGCGTATTGCGCCTGAAACGTCCGAAAAAGCAATCATTTAATAATGACAATAACTTTCTAACCATGCATGCTAGAATCGTGATTCTTGCTTTCCTGGGTTGGAAATCTTCTGAATTTTCTATATTTAGTGCAGATTTGGTGAAAAAAGCTCAACTTTTTGAGTTATGCAAGTTTTCATACAAGTGTGACTTGGCTCAAAAGCTCTCTTTTACGCGTATCTGCGACTGAAACGTCCGAAAAAGCAATCATTTAATAATGACAATAACTTTTGAACCATGCATGCTAGAATCATGATTCTTGCTTTCCTGGGGTTGGAAATCTTCTGAATTTTCTATATTTAGTACAGATTTGGTGAAAAAAGCTAAACTCTTTGAGTTATGCAAGTTTTCATACAAGTGTGACTTGCAGGCTCAAAACCTCTCTTTTACAAGTGTCTGCGCCTGAAACGTCCGAAAAAGCAATCATTTAATAATGACAATAACTTTTGAACCATGCACGTTAGAATCATGATTCTTGCTTTCCTGGGTTGGAAATCTTCTGAATTTTCTATATTTATTGCAGATTTGGTGAAAAAAGCTCAACTTTTTGAGTTATGCAAGTTTTCATACAAGTTTGACTTGCAGGCTCAAAAGCTCTCTTTTACGTGTATCTGCGCCTGAAACATTCCGAAAAAGCAATCATTTAATAATGACAATAACTTTTGAACCATGCATGCTAGAATCATGATTCTTGCTTTCCTGGGTTGGAAATCTTCTGAATTTTCTATATTTAGTACAGATTTGGTGAAAAAAGCTCAACTTTTTGAGTTATGCAAGTTTTCATACAAGTGTGACTTGCAGGCTCAAAAGCTCTCTTTTACAAGTGTCTGCGCCTGAAACGTCCGAAAAAGCAATCATTTAATAATGACAATAACTTTTGAACCATGCATGCTAGAATCATGATTCTTGCTTTCCTGGGTTGGAAATCTTCTGAATTTTCCTATATTTAGTGCAGATTTGGTGAAAAAAGCTCAACTTTTTGAGTTATGCAAATTTTCATACAAGTGTGACTTGCAGGCTCAAAAGCTCTCTTTTACGCGTATCTGCGCCTGAAACGCCCGAAAAAAGCAATCATTTAATAATGACAATAACTTTTGAACCATGCATGCTAGAATTATAATTCTTGCTTTCCTGGGTTGGAATCTTCTGAATTTTCTATATTTAGTGCAGATTTGGTGAAAAAAAGCTTAACTCTTTGAGTTATGCAAGTTTTCATACAAGTGTGACTTGCAGGCTCAAAAGCTCTCTTTTACGCGTATCTGCGCCTGAAACGTCCGAAAAAGCAATCATATAATAATGACAATAACTTTTGAACCATGCCTGCAAGAATCATGATTCTTGCTTTCGCTGGGTTGGAAATCTTCTGAATTTTCTATATTTAGTGCAGATTTGGTGAAAAAAGCTCAACTTTTTGAGTTATGCAAGTCTTCATACAAGTGTGACTTGCAGGCTCAAAAGCTCTCTTTTACGCGTATCTGCGCCTGAAACGCCCGAAAAAAGCAATCATTTAATAATGACAATAACTTTTGAACCATGCATGCTAGAATCATGATTCTTGCTTTCCTGGGTTGGAAATCTTCTGAATTTTCTATATTTAGTGCAGATTTGGTGAAAAAAAAGCTTAACTTTTTGAGTTATGCAAGTTTTCATACAAGTGTGACTTGCAGGCTCAAAAGCTCTCTTTTACGCGTATTGCGCCTGAAACGTCCGAAAAAGCAATCATTTAATAATGACAATAACTTTCTAACCATGCATGCTAGAATCATGATTCTTGCTTTCCTGGGTTGGAAATCTTCTGAATTTTCTATATTTAGTGCAGATTTGGTGAAAAAAGCTAAACTCTTTGAGTTATGCAAGTTTTCATACAAGTGTGACTTGCAGGCTTAAAACCTCTCTTTTACAAGTGTCTGCGCCTGAAACGTCCGAAAAAGCAATCATTTAATAATGACAATAACTTTTGAACCATGCATGCTAGAATCATGATTCTTGCTTTCCTGGGTTGGAAATCTTCTGAATTTTCTATATTTAGTGCAGATTTGGTGTGAAAAAAGCTCAACTTTTTGAGTTATGCAAGTTTTCATACAAGTGTGACTTGCAGGCTCAAAAGCTCTCTTTTACGTGTATCTGCGCCTGAAACATTCCGAAAAAGCAATCATTTAATAATGACAATAACTTTTGAACCATGCATGCTAGAATCATGATTCTTGCTTTCCTGGGTTGGAAATCTTCTGAATTTTCTATATTTAGTGCAGATTTGGTGAAAAAAGCTCAACATTTTGAGTTATGCAAGTTTTCATACAAGTGTGACTTGGCTCAAAAGCTCTCTTTTACGCGTATCTGCGCCTAAAACGTCCGAGAAAAGCAATCATTTAATAATGACAATACCTTTTGAACCATGCATGCTAGAATCATGATTCTTGCTTTCCTGGGTTGGAAATCTTCTGAATTTTCTATATTTAGTGCAGATTTGGTGAAAAAAGCTCAACTTTTTGAGTTATGCAAGTTTCATACAAGTGTGACTTGCAGGCTCAAAAGCTCTCTTTTACGTGTATCTGCGCCTGAAACATTCCGAAAAAGCAATCATTTAATAATGACAATAACTTTTGAACCATGCATGCTAGAATCATGATTCTTGCTTTCCTGGGTTGGAAATCTTCTGAATTTTCTATATTTAGTACAGATTTGGTGAAAAAAGCTCAACTTTTTGAGTTATGCAAGTTTTCATACAAGTGTGACTTGCAGGCTCAAAAGCTCTCTTTTACAAGTTGTCTGCGCCTGAAACGTCCGAAAAAAGCAATCATTTAATAATGACAATAACTTTTGAACCATGCATGCTAGAATCATGATTCTTGCTTTCCTGGGTTGGAAAATCTTCTGAATTTTCTATATTTAGTGCAGATTTGGTGAAAAAAAGCTCAACTTTTTGAGTTATGCAAGTTTTCATACAAGTGTGACTTGCAGGCTCAAAAGAGCTCTCTTTTACGCGTATTGCGCCTGAAATGTCCGAAAAAGCAATCATTTAATAATGACAATAACTTTTGAACCATGCATGCTAGAATCATGATTCTTGCTTTCCTGGGTTGGAAATCTTCTGAATTTTCTATATTTAGTGCAGATTTTGGTGAAAAAAGCTAAACTCTTTGAGTTATGCAAGTTTTCATACAAGTGTGACTTGCAGGCTCAAAAGCTCTCTTTTACAATGTCTGCGCCTGAAACGTCCGAAAAAGCAATCATTTAATAACGACAATAGCTTTTGAACCATGCACGCTAGAATCGTGATTCTTGCTTTCCTGGGTTGGAAATCTTCTGAATTTTCTATATTTAGTGCAGATTTGGTGAAAAAAGCTCAACTTTTTGAGTTATGCAAGTTTTCATACAAGTGTGACTTGGCTCAAAAGCTCTCTTTTACGCGTATCTGCGACTGAAACGTCCGAAAAAAGCAATCATTTAATAATGACAATAACTTTTGAACCATGCATGCAAGAATCATGATTCTTGCTTTCCTGGGTTGGAAATCTTCTGAATTTTCTATATTTAGTGCAGATTTGGTGAAAAAAGCTCAACTTTTTGAGTTATGCAAGTTTTCATACAAGTGTGACTTGCAGGCTCTAAAGCTCTCTTTTATGTGTATCTGCGCCTGAAACGTCCGAAAAAGCAATCATTTAATAATGACAATAACTTTTGAACCATGCATGCCAGAATCATGATTCTTGCTTTCCTGGGTTGGAAATCTTCTGAATTTTCTATATTTAGTACAGATTTGGTGAAAAAATCTAAACTCTTTGAGTTATGCAAGTTTTCATACAAGTGTGACTTGCAGGCTCAAAAGCTCTGTTTTACAAGTGTCTGCGCCTGAAACGTCCGAAAAAGCGATCATTTAATAATGACAATAACTTTTGAACCATGCACGCTAGAATCATGATTCTTGCTTTCCTGGGTTGGAAATCTTCTGAATTTTCTATATTTAGTGCAGACTTGGTGAAAAAAGCTCAACTTTTTGAGTAATGCAAGTTTTCATACAAGTGTGACTTGGCACAAAAGCTCTCTTTTACGCGTATCTGCGCCTGAAACGTCCGAAAAAGCAATCATTTAATAATGACAATAACTTTTGAACCATGCCTGCAAGAATCATGATTCTTGCTTTCCTGGGTTGGAAATCTTCTGAATTTTCTATATTTAGTGCAGATTTGGTGAAAAAAAGCTTAACTTTTTGAGTTATGCAAGTTTTCATACAAGTGTGACTTGCAGGCTCAAAAGCTCTCTTTTACGCGTATTGCGCCTGAAACGTCCGAAAAAGCAATCATTTAATAATGACAATAACTTTCTAACCATGCATGCTAGAATCGTGATTCTTGCTTTCCTGGGTTGGAAATCTTCTGAATTTTCTATATTTAGTGCAGATTTGGTGAAAAAAGCTCAACTTTTTGAGTTATGCAAGTTTTCATACAAGTGTGACTTGGCTCAAAAGCTCTCTTTTACGCGTATCTGCGACTGAAACGTCCGAAAAAGCAATCATTTAATAATGACAATAACTTTTGAACCATGCATGCAAGAATCATGATTCTTGCTTTCCTGGGTTGGAAATCTTCTGAATTTTCTATATTTAGTGCAGATTTGGTGAAAAAAGCTCAACTTTTTGAGTTATGCAAGTTTTCATACAAGTGTGACTTGCAGGCTCAAAAGCTCTCTTTTACGCGTATCTGCGCCTGAAACGCCCGAAAAAGCAATCATTTAATAATGACAATAACTTTTGAACCATGCATGCTAGAATCATGATTCTTGCTTTCCTGGGTTGGAAATCTTCAGAATTTTCTATATTTATTGCAGATTTGGTGAAAAAAGCTCAACTTTTTGAGTCATGCAAGTTTTCATACAAGTGTGACTTGCAGGCTCAAAAGCTCTCTTTTACGTGTATCTGCGCCTGAAACGTCCGAAAAAGCAATCATTTAATAATGACAATAACTTTTGAACCATGCATGCTAGAATCATGATTCTTGCTTTCCTGGGTTGGAAATGTTCTGAATTTTCTATGTTTAGTACAGATTTGGTGAAAAAAGCTAAACTCTTTGAGTTAAGCAAGTCTTCATACAAGTGTGACTTGCAGGCTCAAAAGCTCTCTTTTACAAGTGTCTGCGCCTGAAACGTCCGAAAAAGCAATCATTTAATAATGACAATAACTTTTCAACCATGCACGCTAGAATCATGATTCTTGCTTTCCTGGGTTGGAAATCTTCTGAATTTTCTATATTTAGTGCAGATTTGGTGAAAAAAGCTCAACTTTTTGAGTTATGCAAGTTTTCATACAAGTGTGACTTGGCTCAAAAGCTCTCTTTTACGCGTATCTGCGCCTGAAACGTCCGAAAAAGCAATCATTTAATAATGACAATAACTTTTGAACCATGCATGCTAGAATCATGATTCTTGCTTTCCTGGGTTGGAAATCTTCTGAATTTTCTATATTTAGTGCAAATTTGGTGCAAAAAGCTCAACTTTTTGAGTTATGCAAGTTTTCATACAAGTGTGACCTGCAGGCTCAAAAGCTCTCTTTTACGCGTATCTGCGCCTGAAACGTCCGAAAAAGCAATCATTTAATAATGACAATAACTTTTGAACCATGCATGCTAGAATCATGATTCTTGCTTTCCTGGTTTGGAAATCTTCTGAATTTTCTATATTTAGTGCAGATTTGGTGAAAAAAGCTCAACTTTTTGAGTTATGCAAGTTTTCATTCAAGTGTGACTTGCAGGCTCAAAAGCTCTCTTTTACGTGTATTTGCGCCTGAAACGTCCGAAAAAGCAATCATTTAATAATGACAATAACTTTTGAACCATGCATGCTAGAATCATGATTCTTGCTTTCCTGGGTTGGAAATCTTCTGAATTTTCTATATTTAGTACAGATTTGGTGAAAAAAAGCTAAACTCTTTGAGTTAAGCAAGTCTTCATACAAGTGTGACTTGCAGGCTCAAAAGCTCTCTTTTACAAGTGTCTGCGCCTGAAACGTCCGAAAAAGCAATCATTTAATAATGACAATAACTTTTGAACCTTGCACGCTAGAATCATGATTCTTGCTTTCCTGGGTTGGAAATCTTCTGAATTTTCTATATTTAGTGCAGATTTGGTGAAAAAAGCTCAACTTTTTGAGTTATGCAAGTTTTCATACAAGTGTGACTTCGCTCAAAAGCTCTCTTTTACGCGTATCTGCGCCTGAAACGTCCGAAAAAGCAATCATTTAATAATGACAATAACTTTTGAACCATGCATGCTAGAATCATGATTCTTGCTTTCCTGGGTTGGAAATCTTCTGAATTTTCTATATTTAGTGCAAATTTGGTGCAAAAAGCTCAACTTTTTGAGTTATGCAAGTTTTCATACAAGTGTGACTTGCAGGCTCAAAAGCTCTCTTTTACGTGTATCTGCGCCTTAAACGTCCGAAAAAGCAATCATTTAATAATGACAATAACTTTTGAACCATGCATGCTAGAATCATGATTCTTGCTTTCCTGGGTTGGAAATCTTCTGAATTTTCTATATTTAGTACAGATTTGGTGAAAAAAGCGCAACTTTTTGAGTTATGCAAGTTTTCATACAAGTGTGACTTGCAGGCTCAAAAGCTCTCTTTTACGCGTATTGCGCCTGAAACGTCCGAAAAAGCAATCATTTAATAATGACAATAACTTTTAAACCATGCATACTAGAATCATGATTCTTGCATTCCTGGGTTGGAAATCTTCTGAATTTTCTATATTTAGTGCAGATTTGGTGAAAAAAGCTAAACTCTCTGAGTTATGCAAGTTTTCATACAAGTGTGACTTGCAGGCTCAAAAGCTCTCTTTTACGCGTATCTGCGCCTGAAACGCCCGAAAAAGCAATCATTTAATAATGACAATAACTTTTGAACCATGCATGCTAGAATCATGATTCTTGCTTTCCTGGGTTGGAAATCTTCTGAATTTTCTATATTTAGTGCAGATTTGGTGAAAAAAGCTAAACTCTCTGAGTTATGCAAGTTTTCATACAAGTGTGACTTGCAGGCTCAAAAGCTCTCTTTTACGCGTATCTGCGCCTGAAACGCCCGAAAAAGCAATCATTTAATAATGACAATAACTTTTGAACCATGCATGCTAGAATCATGATTCTTGCTTTCCTGGGTTGGAAATCTTCTGAATTTTCTATATTTAGTGCAGATTTGGTGAAAAAGCTCAACTTTTTGAGTTATGCAAGTCTTCATTCAAGTGTGACTTTCAGGCTGAAAAGCTCTCTTTTACGTGTATCTGCGCCTGAAACGTCCGAAAAAGCAATCATTTAATAATGACAATAACTTTTGAACCATGCACGCTAGAATCGTGATTCTTGCTTTCCTGGGTTGGAAATCTTCTGAATTTTCTATATTTAGTGCAGATTTGGTAAAAAAAAGCTCAACTTTTTGAGTTATGCAAGTTTTCATACAAGTGTGACTTGCAGGCTCTAAAGCTCTCTTTTACGTGTATCTGCGCCTGAAACGTCCGAAAAAGCAATCATTTAATAATGACAATAACTTTTGAACTATGCATGCTAGAATCATGATTCTTGCTTTCCTGGGTTGGAAATCTTCTGAATTTTCTATATTTAGTACAGATTTGGTGAAAAAAAGCTAAACTCTTTGAGTTATGCAAGTTTTCATACAAGTGTGACTTGCAGGCTCAAAACCTCTCTTTTACAAGTGTCTGCGCCTGAAACGTCCAAAAAAGCAATCATTTAATAATGACAATAACTTTTGAACCATGCACGCTAGAATCATGATTCTTGCTTTCCTGGGTTGGAAATCTTCTGAATTTTCTATATTTAGTGCAGATTTGGTGAAAAAAGCTCAACTTTTTGAGTTATGCAAGTTTTCATACAAGAGTGACTTGGCTCAAAAGCTCTCTTTTACGCGTATCTGCGCCTAAAACGTCCGAAAAAGCAATCATTTAATAATGACAATAACTTTTGAACCATGCACGCTAGAATCATGATTCTTGCTTTCCTGGGTTGGAAATCTTCTGAATTTTCTATATTTAGTGCAGACTTGGTGAAAAAAGCTCAACTTTTTGAGTTATGCAAGTTTTCATACAAGTGTGACTTGCAGGCTCAAAAGCTCTCTTTTACGTGTATCTGCGCCTGAAACATTCCGAAAAAGCAATCATTTAATAATGACAATAACTTTTGAACCATGCATGTTAGAATCATGATTCTTGCTTTCCTGGGTTGGAAATCTTCTGAATTTTCTATATTTAGTACAGATTTGGTGAAAAAAGCGCAACTTTTTGAGTTATGCAAGTTTTCATACAAGTGTGACTTGCAGGCTCAAAAGCTCTCTCTTTTACGCGTATTGCGCCTGAAACGTCCGAAAAAGCAATCATTTAATAATGACAATAACTTTCTAACCATGCATGCTAGAATCATGATTCTTGCTTTCCTGGGTTGGAAATTTTCTGAATTTTCTATATTTAGTGCAGATTTGGTGAAAAAAGCTAAACTCTTTGAGTTATGCAAGTTTTCATACAAGTGTGACTTGCAGGCTCAAAAGCTCTCTTTTACAATGTCTGCGCCTGAAACGTCCGAAAAAGCAATCATTTAATAATGACAATAACTTTTGAACCATGCACGCTAGAATCGTGATTCTTGCTTTCCTGGGTTGGAAATCTTCTGAATTTTCTATATTTAGTGCAGATTTGGTAAAAAAAGCTCAACTTTTTGAGTTATGCAAGTTTTCATACAAGTGTGACTTGCAGGCTCTAAAGCTCTCTTTTACGTGTATCTGTGCCTGAAACGTCCGAAAAAGCAATCATTTAATAATGACAATAACTTTTGAACCATGCATGCTAGAATCATGATTCTTGCTTTCCTGGGTTGGAAATCTTCTGAATTTTCTATATTTAGTACAGATTTGGTGAAAAAAGCTAAACTCTTTGAGTTATGCAAGTTTTCATACAAGTGTGACTTGCAGGCTCAAAACCTCTCTTTTACAAGTGTCTGCGCCTGAAACATTCCGAAAAAGCAATCATTTAATAATGACAATAACTTTTGAACCATGCATGTTAGAATCATGATTCTTGCTTTCCTGGGTTGGAAATGTTCTGAATTTTCTATATTTAGTACAGATTTGGTGAAAAAAGCGCAACTTTTTGAGTTATGCAAGTTTTCATACAAGTGTGACTTGCAGGCTCAAAAGCTCTCTCTTTTACGCGTATTGCGCCTGAAACGTCCGAAAAAGCAATCATTTAATAATGACAATAACTTTCTAACCATGCATGCTAGAATCATGATTCTTGCTTTCCTGGGTTGGAAATTTTCTGAATTTTCTATATTTAGTGCAGATTTGGTGAAAAAAGCTAAACTCTTTGAGTTATGCAAGTTTTCATACAAGTGTGACTTGCAGGCTCAAAAGCTCTCTTTTACAATATCTGCGCCTGAAACGTCCGAAAAAGCAATCATTTAATAATGACAATAACTTTTGAACCATGCACGCTAGAATCGTGATTCTTGCTTTCCTGGGTTGGAAATCTTCTGAATTTTCTATATTTAGTGCAGATTTGGTAAAAAAAGCTCAACTTTTTGAGTTATGCAAGTTTTCATACAAGTGTGACTCGCAGGCTCTAAAGCTCTCTTTTACGTGTATCTGTGCCTGAAACGTCCGAAAAAGCAATCATTTAATAATGACAATAACTTTTGAACCATGCATGCTAGAATCATGATTCTTGCTTTCCTGGGTTGGAAATCTTCTGAATTTTCTATATTTAGTACAGATTTGGTGAAAAAAGCTAAACTCTTTGAGTTATGCAAGTTTTCATACAAGTGTGACTTGCAGGCTCAAAACCTCTCTTTTACAAGTGTCTGCGCCTGAAACGTCCGAAAAAGCAATCATTTAATAATGACAATAACTTTTGAACCATGCACGCTAGAATCATGATTCTTGCTTTCCTGGGTTGGAAATCTTCTGAATTTTCTATATTTAGTGCAGATTTGGTGAAAAAAGCTCAACTTTTTGAGTTATGCAAGTTTTCATACAAGTGTGACTTGGCTCAAAAGCTCTCTTTTACGCGTATCTGCGCCTAAAACGTCCGAAAAAGCAATCATTTAATAATGACAATAACTTTTGAACCATGCATGCTAGAATCATGATTCTTGCTTTCCTGGGTTGGAAATCTTCTGAATTTTCTATATTTAGTGCAGATTTGGTGAAAAAAGCTCAACTTTTTGAGTTATGCAAGTTTTCATACAAGTGTGACTTGCAGGCTCAAAAGCTCTCTTTTACGTGTATCTGCGCCTGAAACATTCCGAAAAAGCAATCATTTAATAATGACAATAACTTTTGAACCATGCATGCTAGAATCATGATTCTTGCTTTCCTGGGTTGGAAATCTTCTGAATTTTCTATATTTAGTACAGATTTGGTGAAAAAAGCTCAACTTTTTGAGTTATGCAAGTTTTCATATAAGTGTGACTTGCAGGCTCAAAAGCTCTCTTTTTCAAGTGTCTGCGCCTGAAACGTCCGAAAAAGCAATCATTTAATAATGACAATAACTTTTGAACCATGCATGCTAGAATCATGATTCTTGCTTTCCTGGGTTGGAAATCTTCTGAATTTTCTATATTTAGTGCAGATTTGGTGAAAAAAGCTCAACTTTTTGAGTTATGCAAATTTTCATACAAGTGTGACTTGCAGGCTCAAAAGCTCTCTTTTACGCGTATCTGCGCCTGAAACGCCCGAAAAAGCAATCATTTAATAATGACAATAACTTTTGAACCATGCATGCTAGAATCATGATTCTTGCTTTCCTGGGTTGGAAATCTTCTGAATTTTCTATATTTAGTGCAGATTTGGTGAAAAAAAGCTTAACTCTTTGAGTTATGCAAGTTTTCATACAAGTGTGACTTGCAGGCTCAAAAGCTCTCTTTTACGCGTATCTGCGCCTCAAACGCCCGAAAAAGCAATCATTTAATAATGACAATAACTTTTGAACCATGCATGCTAGAATCATGATTCTTGCTTTCCTGGGTTGGAAATCTTCAGAATTTTCTATATTTATTGCAGATTTGGTGAAAAAAGCTCAACTTTTTGAGTTATGCAAGTTTTCATACAAGTGTGACTTGCAGGCTCAAAAGCTCTCTTTTACGTGTATCTGCACCTGAAACGTCCGAAAAAGCAATCATTTAATAATGACAATAACTTTTGAACCATGCATGCTAGAATCATAATTCTTGCTTTCCTGGGTTGGAAATCTTCTGAATTTTCTATATTTAGTGCAGATTTGGTGAAAAAAGCTCAACTTTTTGAGTTATGCAAGTTTTCATAAAAGTGTGACTTGCAGGCTGGAAAGCCCATTTTTAAGCTTATCTGCGCCTGAAACGTCCGAAAAAGCAATCATTTAATAATGACAATAACTTTTGAACCATGCATGCTAGAATCATAATTCTTGCTTTTCTGGGTTGGAAATCTTCTGAATTTTCTATATTTAGTGCAGATTTGGTGAAAAAAAGCTCAACTTTTTGAGTTATGCAAGTTTTCATAAAAGTGTGACTTGCAGGCTGGAAAGCCCATTTTTTCGCTTCTCTGAGCCTAAAACGTCCGAAAAAGCAATCATTTAATAATGACAATAACTTTTGAACCATGCATGCTAGAATCATAAATCTTGCTTTCCTGGGTTGGAAATCTTCTGAATTTTCTATATTTAGTGCAGATTTGGTGAAAAAAGCTCAACTTTTTGAGTTATGCAAGTTTTCATAAAAGTGTGACTTGCAGGCTGGAAAGCCCATTTTTACGCTTCTTTGAGCCTGAAACGTCCGAAAAAGCAATCATTTAATAATGACAATAACTTTTGAACCATGCATGCTAGAATCATGATTCTTGCTTTCCTGGGTTGGAAATCTTCTGAATTTTCTATATTTAGTACAGATTTGGTGAAAAAAGCTAAACTCTTTGAGTTAAGCAAGTCTTCATACAAGTGTGACTTGCAGGCTCAAAAGCTCTCTTTTACAAGTGTCTGCGCCTGAAACGTCCGAAAAAGCAATCATTTAATAATGACAATAACTTTTGAACCATGCATGCTAGAATCATGATTCTTGCTTTCCTGGGTTGGAAATCTTCTGAATTTTCTATATTTAGTACAGATTTGGTGAAAAAAGCTCAACTTTTTGAGTTATGCAAGTTTTCATACAAGTGTGACTTGCAGGCTCAAAAGCTCTCTTGTACGCGTATTGCGCCTGAAACGTCCGAAAAAGCAATCATTTAATAATGACTATAACTTTTGAACCATGCATGCTAGAATCATGATTCTTGCTTTCCTGGGTTGGAAATCTTCTGAATTTTCTATATTTAGTGCAGATTTGGTGAAAAAAGCTCAACTTTTTGAGTTATGCAAGTTTTCATACAAGTGTGACTTGCAGGCTCAAAAGCTCTCTTTTACGTGTATCTGCGCCTGAAACGTCCGAAAAAGCAATCATTTAATAATGACAATAACTTTTGAACCATGCATGCTAGAATCATGATTCTTGCTTTCCTGGGTTGGAAATCTTCTGAATTTTCTATATTTAGTACAGATTTGGTGAAAAAAGCTAAACTCTATGAGTTATGCAAGTTTTCATACAAGTGTGACTTGCAGGCTCAAAACCTCTCTTTTACAAGTGTCTGCGCCTGAAACGTCCGAAAAAGCAATCATTTAATAATGACAATAACTTTTGAACCATGCACGCTAGAATCATGATTCTTGCTTTCCTGGGTTGGAAATCTTCTGAATTTTCTATATTTAGTGCAGATTTGGTGAAAAAAGCTCAACTTTTTGAGTTATGCAAGTTTTCATACAAGTGTGACTTGGCTCAAAAGCTCTCTTTTACGCGTATCTGCGCCTAAAACGTCCGAAAAAGCAATCATTTAATAATGACAATAACTTTTGAACCATGCATGCTAGAATCATGATTCTTGCTTTCCTGGGTTGGAAATCTTCTGAATTTTCTATATTTAGTTTAGATTTGGTGAAAAAAGCTCAACTTTTTGAGTTATGCAAGTTTTCATACAAGTGTGACTTGCAGGCTCAAAAGCTCTCTTTTACGTGTATCTGCGCCTGAAACATTCCGAAAAAGCAATCATTTAATAATGACAATAACTTTTGAACCATGCATGCTAGAATCATGATTCTTGCTTTCCTGGGTTGGAAATCTTCTGAATTTTCTATATTTAGTACAGATTTGGTGAAAAAAGCTCAACTTTTTGAGTTATGCAAGTTTTCATACAAGTGTGACTTGCAGGCTCAAAAGCTCTCTTTTACAAGTGTCTGCGCCTGAAACGTCCGAAAAAGCAATCATTTAATAATGACAATAACTTTTGAACCATGCATGCTAGAATCATGATTCTTGCTTTCCTGGGTTGGAAATCTTCTGAATTTTCTATATTTAGTGCAGATTTGGTGAAAAAAAGCTTAACTCTTTGAGTTATGCAAGTTTTCATACAAGTGTGACTTGCAGGCTCAAAAGCTCTCTTTTACGCGTATCTGCGCCTGAAACGCCCGAAAAAGCAATCATTTAATAATGACAATAACTTTTGAACCATGCATGCTAGAATCATGATTCTTGAATTCCTGGGTTGGAAATCTTCAGAATTTTCTATATTTATTGCAGATTTGGTGAAAAAAGCTCAACTTTTTGAGTTATGCAAGTTTTCATACAAGTGTGACTTGCAGGCTCAAAAGCTCTCTTTTACGTGTATCTGCACCTGAAACGTCCGAAAAAGCAATCATT
>NW_028283298.1:0-7500 GCF_059441175.1 Urocampus carinirostris
GTATTATCGGGCCGGTGTTTGGGGATATGCGCGCGTATTATCGGACCGGTGTTTGGGGAATTGTGCCCGCCACTAGTGGCTGAGAACTGGGCTAGTGTTGGGGGACTTGTGCCCTCCAATAGTGGCTGAAATCCGGGCTAGTGTTGAGGGACTTGTGCCCGCCAATAGTGGCTGAAATCCGCGCCGGTGTTTGGGGAATTGTGCGCGTATTATCGGGCCGGTGTTTGGGGATATGCGCGCGTATTATCGGACCGGTGTTTGGGGAATTGTGCGCGTATTATCGGGCCGGTGTTTGGGGATATGCGCGCGTATTATCGGACCGGTGTTTGGGGAATTGTGCCCGCCACTAGTGGCTGAGAACTTGGCTAGTGTTTGGGGACTTGTGCCCGCCACTAGTGGCTGAAATCCGGGCCGGTGTTTGGGGAATTGTGCGCGTTTTATCGGGCCGGTGTTTGGGGATATGCGCGCGTATTATCGGACCGGTGTTTGGGGAATCGTGCCCGCCACTAGTGGCTGAATCCCGGGCTAGTGTTGGGGGACTTGTGCCCGCCAATAGTGGCTGAATCCCGGGCTAGTGTTGGGGGACTTGTGCCCGCCAATAGTGGCTGAAATCCGCGCCGGTGTTTGGGGAATTGTGCGCGTATTATCGGGCCGGTGTTTGGGGATATGCGCGCGTATTATCGGACCGGTGTTTGGGGAATTGTGCCCGCCACTAGTGGCTGAGAACTTGGCTAGTGTTTGGGGACTTGTGCCCGCCACTAGTGGCTGAAATCCGGGCCGGTGTTTGGGGAATTGTGCGCGTATTATCGGGCCGGTGTTTGGGGATATGCGCGCGTATTATCGGACCGGTGTTTGGGGAATCGTGCCCGCCACTAGTGGCTGAATCCCGGGCTAGTGTTGGGGGACTTGTGCCCGCCAATAGTGGCTGAAATCCGCGCCGGTGTTTGGGGAATTGTGCGCGTATTATCGGGCCGGTGTTTGGGGATATGCGCGCGTATTATCGGACCGGTGTTTGGGGAATCGTGCCCGCCACTAGTGGCTGAATCCCGGGCTAGTGTTGGGGGACTTGTGCCCGCCAATAGTGGCTGAAATCCGCGCCGGTGTTTGGGGAATTGTGCGCGTATTATCGGGCCGGTGTTTGGGGATATGCGCGCGTATTATCGGACCGGTGTTTGGGGAATTGTGCCCGCCACTAGTGGCTGAATCCCGGGCTAGTGTTGGGGGACTTGTGCCCGCCACTAGTGGCTGAAATCCGCGCCGGTGTTTGGGGAATTGTGCGCGTATTATCGGGCCGGTGTTTGGGGATATGCGCGCGTATTATCGGACCGGTGTTTGGGGAATCGTGCCCGCCACTAGTGGCTGAATCCCGGGCTAGTGTTGGGGGACTTGTGCCCGCCAATAGTGGCTGAAATCCGCGCCGGTGTTTGGGGAATTGTGCGCGTATTATCGGGCCGGTGTTTGGGGATATGCGCGCGTATTATCGGACCGGTGTTTGGGGAATTGTGCCCGCCACTAGTGGCTGAGAACTGGGCTAGTGTTGGGGGACTTGTGCCCTCCAATAGTGGCTGAAATCCGGGCTAGTGTTGAGGGACTTGTGCCCGCCAATAGTGGCTGAAATCCGCGCCGGTGTTTGGGGAATTGTGCGCGTATTATCGGGCCGGTGTTTGGGGATATGCGCGCGTATTATCGGACCGGTGTTTGGGGAATCGTGCCCGCCACTAGTGGCTGAGAACTTGGCTAGTGTTTGGGGACTTGTGCCCGCCACTAGTGGCTGAAATCCGCGCCGGTGTTTGGGGAATTGTGCGCGTATTATCGGGCCGGTGTTTGGGGATATGCGCGCGTATTATCGGACCGGTGTTTGGGGAATTGTGCCCGCCACTAGTGGCTGAGAACTTGGCTAGTGTTTGGGGACTTGTGCCCGCCACTAGTGGCTGAAATCCGGGCCGGTGTTTGGGGAATTGTGCGCGTTTTATCGGGCCGGTGTTTGGGGATATGCGCGCGTATTATCGGACCGGTGTTTGGGGAATCGTGCCCGCCACTAGTGGCTGAATCCCGGGCTAGTGTTGGGGGACTTGTGCCCGCCAATAGTGGCTGAATCCCGGGCTAGTGTTGGGGGACTTGTGCCCGCCAATAGTGGCTGAAATCCGCGCCGGTGTTTGGGGAATTGTGCGCGTATTATCGGGCCGGTGTTTGGGGATATGCGCGCGTATTATCGGACCGGTGTTTGGGGAATTGTGCCCGCCACTAGTGGCTGAGAACTTGGCTAGTGTTTGGGGACTTGTGCCCGCCACTAGTGGCTGAAATCCGGGCCGGTGTTTGGGGAATTGTGCGCGTATTATCGGGCCGGTGTTTGGGGATATGCGCGCGTATTATCGGACCGGTGTTTGGGGAATCGTGCCCGCCACTAGTGGCTGAATCCCGGGCTAGTGTTGGGGGACTTGTGCCCGCCAATAGTGGCTGAGAACTTGGCTAGTGTTGGGGGACTTGTGCCCGCCACTAGTGGCTGAAATCCGCGCCGGTGTTTGGGGAATTGTGCGCGTATTATCGGGCCGGTGTTTGGGGAATCGTGCCCGCCACTAGTGGCTGAATCCCGGGCTAGTGTTGGGGGACTTGTGCCCGCCAATAGTGGCTGAAATCCGCGCCGGTGTTTGGGGAATTGTGCGCGTATTATCGGGCCGGTGTTTGGGGATATGCGCGCGTATTATCGGGCCGGTGTTTGGGGATATGCGCGCGTATTATCGGACCGGTGTTTGGGGAATTGTGCCCGCCACTAGTGGCTGAGAACTTGGCTAGTGTTTGGGGACTTGTGCCCGCCAATAGTGGCTGAAATCCGCGCCGGTGTTTGGGGAATTGTGCGCGTATTATCGGGCCGGTGTTTGGGGATATGCGCGCGTATTATCGGACCGGTGTTTGGGGAATTGTGCCCGCCACTAGTGGCTGAGAACTTGGCTAGTGTTTGGGGACTTGTGCCCGCCAATAGTGGCTGAAATCCGCGCCGGTGTTTGGGGAATTGTGCGCGTATTATCGGGCCGGTGTTTGGGGATATGCGCGCGTATTATCGGACCGGTGTTTGGGGAATCGTGCCCGCCACTAGTGGCTGAATCCCGGGCTAGTGTTGGGGGACTTGTGCCCGCCAATAGTGGCTGAAATCCGCGCCGGTGTTTGGGGAATTGTGCGCGTATTATCGGGCCGGTGTTTGGGGATATGCGCGCGTATTATCGGACCGGTGTTTGGGGAATTGTGCGCGTATTATCGGGCCGGTGTTTGGGGATATGCGCGCGTATTATCGGACCGGTGTTTGGGGAATTGTGCCCGCCACTAGTGGCTGAGAACTTGGCTAGTGTTTGGGGACTTGTGCCCGCCAATAGTGGCTGAAATCCGCGCCGGTGTTTGGGGAATTGTGCGCGTATTATCGGGCCGGTGTTTGGGGATATGCGCGCGTATTATCGGACCGGTGTTTGGGGAATCGTGCCCGCCACTAGTGGCTGAATCCCGGGCTAGTGTTGGGGGACTTGTGCCCGCCAATAGTGGCTGAAATCCGCGCCGGTGTTTGGGGAATTGTGCGCGTATTATCGGGCCGGTGTTTGGGGATATGCGCGCGTATTATCGGACCGGTGTTTGGGGAATCGTGCCCGCCACTAGTGGCTGAATCCCGGGCTAGTGTTGGGGGACTTGTGCCCGCCAATAGTGGCTGAAATCCGGGCCGGTGTTTGGGGAATTGTGCGCGTATTATCGGGCCGGTGTTTGGGGATATGCGCGCGTATTATCGGACCGGTGTTTGGGGAATCGTGCCCGCCACTAGTGGCTGAATCCCGGGCTAGTGTTGGGGGACTTGTGCCCGCCAATAGTGGCTGAGAACTTGGCTAGTGTTGGGGGACTTGTGCCCGCCACTAGTGGCTGAAATCCGCGCCGGTGTTTGGGGAATTGTGCGCGTATTATCGGGCCGGTGTTTGGGGAATCGTGCCCGCCACTAGTGGCTGAATCCCGGGCTAGTGTTGGGGGACTTGTGCCCGCCAATAGTGGCTGAAATCCGCGCCGGTGTTTGGGGAATTGTGCGCGTATTATCGGGCCGGTGTTTGGGGATATGCGCGCGTATTATCGGACCGGTGTTTGGGGAATCGTGCCCGCCACTAGTGGCTGAATCCCGGGCTAGTGTTGGGGGACTTGTGCCCGCCAATAGTGGCTGAAATCCGCGCCGGTGTTTGGGGAATTGTGCGCGTATTATCGGGCCGGTGTTTGGGGATATGCGCGCGTATTATCGGGCCGGTGTTTGGGGATATGCGCGCGTATTATCGGACCGGTGTTTGGGGAATCGTGCCCGCCACTAGTGGCTGAATCCCGGGCTAGTGTTGGGGGACTTGTGCCCGCCAATAGTGGCTGAAATCCGCGCCGGTGTTTGGGGAATTGTGCGCGTATTATCGGGCCGGTGTTTGGGGATATGCGCGCGTATTATCGGACCGGTGTTTGGGGAATCGTGCCCGCCACTAGTGGCTGAATCCCGGGCTAGTGTTGGGGGACTTGTGCCCGCCAATAGTGGCTGAAATCCGCGCCGGTGTTTGGGGAATTGTGCGCGTATTATCGGGCCGGTGTTTGGGGATATGCGCGCGTATTATCGGACCGGTGTTTGGGGAATTGTGCCCGCCACTAGTGGCTGAGAACTGGGCTAGTGTTGGGGGACTTGTGCCCTCCAATAGTGGCTGAAATCCGGGCTAGTGTTGAGGGACTTGTGCCCGCCAATAGTGGCTGAAATCCGCGCCGGTGTTTGGGGAATTGTGCGCGTATTATCGGGCCGGTGTTTGGGGATATGCGCGCGTATTATCGGACCGGTGTTTGGGGAATCGTGCCCGCCACTAGTGGCTGAGAACTTGGCTAGTGTTTGGGGACTTGTGCCCGCCACTAGTGGCTGAAATCCGCGCCGGTGTTTGGGGAATTGTGCGCGTATTATCGGGCCGGTGTTTGGGGATATGCGCGCGTATTATCGGACCGGTGTTTGGGGAATTGTGCCCGCCACTAGTGGCTGAGAACTTGGCTAGTGTTTGGGGACTTGTGCCCGCCACTAGTGGCTGAAATCCGGGCCGGTGTTTGGGGAATTGTGCGCGTTTTATCGGGCCGGTGTTTGGGGATATGCGCGCGTATTATCGGACCGGTGTTTGGGGAATCGTGCCCGCCACTAGTGGCTGAATCCCGGGCTAGTGTTGGGGGACTTGTGCCCGCCAATAGTGGCTGAATCCCGGGCTAGTGTTGGGGGACTTGTGCCCGCCAATAGTGGCTGAAATCCGCGCCGGTGTTTGGGGAATTGTGCGCGTATTATCGGGCCGGTGTTTGGGGATATGCGCGCGTATTATCGGACCGGTGTTTGGGGAATTGTGCCCGCCACTAGTGGCTGAGAACTTGGCTAGTGTTTGGGGACTTGTGCCCGCCACTAGTGGCTGAAATCCGGGCCGGTGTTTGGGGAATTGTGCGCGTATTATCGGGCCGGTGTTTGGGGATATGCGCGCGTATTATCGGACCGGTGTTTGGGGAATCGTGCCCGCCACTAGTGGCTGAATCCCGGGCTAGTGTTGGGGGACTTGTGCCCGCCAATAGTGGCTGAAATCCGCGCCGGTGTTTGGGGAATTGTGCGCGTATTATCGGGCCGGTGTTTGGGGATATGCGCGCGTATTATCGGACCGGTGTTTGGGGAATCGTGCCCGCCACTAGTGGCTGAGAACTTGGCTAGTGTTTGGGGACTTGTGCCCGCCACTAGTGGCTGAAATCCGCGCCGGTGTTTGGGGAATTGTGCGCGTATTATCGGGCCGGTGTTTGGGGATATGCGCGCGTATTATCGGACCGGTGTTTGGGGAATTGTGCCCGCCACTAGTGGCTGAGAACTTGGCTAGTGTTTGGGGACTTGTGCCCGCCACTAGTGGCTGAAATCCGGGCCGGTGTTTGGGGAATTGTGCGCGTATTATCGGGCCGGTGTTTGGGGATATGCGCGCGTATTATCGGGCCGGTGTTTGGGGATATGCGCGCGTATTATCGGACCGGTGTTTGGGGACTTGTGCCCGCCACTAGTGGCTGAATCCCGGGCTAGTGTTGGGGGACTTGTGCCCGCCAATAGTGGCTGAAATCTGCGCCGGTGTTTGGGGAATTGTGCGCGTATTATCGGGCCGGTGTTTGGGGATATGCGCGCGTATTATCGGACCGGTGTTTGGGGAATTGTGCCCGCCACTAGTGGCTGAGAACTTGGCTAGTGTTTGGGGACTTGTGCCCGCCACTAGTGGCTGAAATCCGGGCCGGTGTTTGGGGAATTGCGCGCGTATTATCGGGCCGGTGTTTGGGGATATGCGCGCGTATTATCGGACCGGTGTTTGGGGAATTGTGCCCGCCACTAGTGGCTGAGAACTTGGCTAGTGTTTGGGGACTTGTGCCCGCCACTAGTGGCTGAAATCCGGGCCGGTGTTTGGGGAATTGTGCGCGTTTTATCGGGCCGGTGTTTGGGGATATGCGCGCGTATTATCGGACCGGTGTTTGGGGATATGCGCGCGTATTATCGGACCGGTGTTTGGGGAATTGTGCCCGCCACTAGTGGCTGAATCCCGGGCTAGTGTTGGGGGACTAGTGGTCGTAAAACCGGGCCGGTGTTTGGGGACTTATAGGCCGACACTAGTGGCTCAAAACCGGGCTGCCGTTTGGGGACTTGTCGGGCCAACATTGGCTTGCAGCACTTGGAAAATTGCACTAAGTCCGATTGTCGGGTCACCAGGGGCTCGTGGGACTTAGAATTTGTGCCACTCCCCGGCCAGTGTTTGGGGACTGGCTGCCGCCTCCTGTGGGCCGGTCCCCGGCTGGTGTTTGGGGACCGGCTGCCGCCTCCTGTGGGCCGGTCCCCGGCTGGTGTTTGGGGACCGGCTGCCGCCTCCTGTGGGCCGGTCCCCGGCCGGTGTTTGGGGACCGGCTGCCGCCTCTTGTGGGCCGGTCCCCGGCTGGTGTTTGGGGACCGGCTGCCGCCTCCTGTGGGCCGGTCCCCGGCCGGTGTTTGGGGACCGGCTGCCGCCTCTTGTGGGCCGGTCCCCGGCTGGTGTTTGGGGACCGGCTGCCGCCTCCTGTGGGCCGGTCCCCGGCCGGTGTTTGGGGACCGGCTGCCGCCTCTTGTGGGCCGGTCCCCGGCTGGTGTTTGGGGACCGGCTGCCGCCTCCTGTGGGCCGGTCCCCGGCCGGTGTTTGGGGACCGGCTGCCGCCTCTTGTGGGCCGGTCCCCGGCTGGTGTTTGGGGACCGGCTGCCGCCTCTTGTGGGCCGGTCCCCGGCTGGTGTTTGGGGACTGGCTGCCGCCTCTTGTGGTTCGTCTCCTGGCTTGCGTTTGGGGACTGGCTGCCGCCTCTTGTGGGCCGGTCCCCGGCTGGTGTTTGGGGACTGGCTGCCGCCTCTTGTGGGCCGGTCCCCGGCTGGTGTTTGGGGACTGGCTGCCGCCTCTTGTGGTTCGTCTCCTGGCTTGCGTTTGGGGACTGGCTGCCGCCTCT
>NW_028283298.1:12500-24667 GCF_059441175.1 Urocampus carinirostris
TGGCGCCGCCGGGTTGAGTCCCCCGAGCAGACTGCGCGGGCCCCACCCGTTTACCTCTTAACGGTTTCACGCCCTGTTGAACTCTCTCTTCAAAGTTCTTTTCAACTTTCCCTCAAGGTACTTGTCGACTATCGGTCTCGTGCCAGTATTTAGCCTTAGATGGAGTTTACCACCCGCTTTGGGCTGCATTCACAAGCAACCCGACTCCGAGAAGGCCTCGCCCCGGCGAGCCGGGGGCCGCTACCGGCCTCACACCGTCCCTGGGCTGAGCCTCTATCAGAAGGACTCGGGCCCCCGAGCGGCGCCGGGCTAAAGCGGCCTTCCGTACGCCACATTTCCCTCGCCCTACCGCAGGGCGGGGATTCGGCGCTGGGCTTTTCCCTCTTCGCTCGCCGCTACTGAGGGAATCCTGGTTAGTTTCTTTTCCTCCGCTTAGTAATATGCTTAAATTCAGCGGGTCGTCTCGTCTGATCTGAGGGCGTGCGCGTAGAGCTGTGCGGTCGGGGCCGGCGCCGGGACCGGCGCCGCCGCCATACGGCCGTTGTGATCCGTGCGGGGATCCGCTTGCTCGGCGACCCTCGCCGAGAGCAGCCCCGCGCCGCACGGACACGCGACACCGACGGGCGGACGGACGCCGAGGCGCCGACCGGGACCTTTACCTGAGGAGGGCGCCGAGCGCCGCCGCCATACGGGCCGCCGCGCGGAGCCGCGCGCGCGGAGCACCTTCTCGGTATGCTAAGTACCAGCCGTACTCACCGGCAGCCGAGAAGCACCTCCGGACGCGCGGACGCGCGACACCGACGGGCGGACGGACACGGAGCGCCGCCCGAGTCTGTATTTGAGGGTACGAAGGGACGGGGGTCCCTGCGAAACCCCAGCCGCGGAGTGGGCGGGGACACGGGTCGCGCGCCACCCGCCGGGCGGACCGGCGGAATGTCGCGGAGGGCCCGAGCCTCGCCCGCGCGGACCGGGTTCTCGCGCCACCCGCCGGACGGACCGGCGGAATGTCGCGGAGGGCCCGGCCCGCGTCCGATCGATTGGAAAGCGCCGCTCAGACAGGCGTGGCCCCGGGGTAAAACCGGGGCCGCAATGTGCGTTCAAAGTGTCGATGATCAATGTGTCCTGCAAATCACATTAGTTCTCGCAGCTAGCTGCGTTCTTCATCGACGCACGAGCCGAGTGATCCACCGCTAAGAGTCGTACGTTTGGGCCCTTTTACGTCCGCCCGGGACGATCGGAGACAAATTCACGACAGGGTTTGTACCGGAGACGAACGCGCCGCGGGTGCCGTTCGGTCGCTCCCGCGAGCGAGCCCCTAACCCGCGGCGCGGTTACCGACGGGCGCGATACGCGCGACGCCGCGACGAGCCGAGCGGGTCGGGCGCGCGGCGCTGAGGCCGGCGCCCGGCGTCTCCCGCTCGGGGCCGCGACGGCGCCCGAGACGTGCGTCGGCCCGGGTAGGTCGGGCGCTCGGCGCTGAGGCCGGCGCCCGGCGTCTCCCGCTCGGGCCTGACACGACTCGGCGACCGGACTCGCCGGGTAGGTCGGGGGCTCGGCGCTGAGGCCGGCCCCCGGCGTCTCCTACCCGGACCCCGGAAGGCCATCCGACTTGGAAGCCCCGCCGCGCCGCGAAGCGACGCTTTGGGTGTTGCTACCCGTCAGCGAGTGGGTTTGGTTTACAAGGGCGGCGCGACCGCGCTGACACCGAGGGGGGACTGGCCCCCGACCCGGCCGCGGCCTGCCCGGACTATGGATGGACAGAGGAGACCGCGGCGGACCGCGCGGAACCGAACCCCCGGTGTCCGGAGCCCCGGGAGGGACTCCGGTGTCCGGGGGCCGGCCCACGCGCGCGCTACGCGGCCCCTCGAGGGCTCCGGCCGACGGACGCGTTTGGCCGGGGAAAAAGGTAGCCGGTGGGAGCACCGTTTCGTCGCCCTGAACCTTCGTCTCGGGCGGGCGTCCCGACGCCGCCGCCATACGGCCGTTGTGATCCGTGCGGGGATCCGCTTGCTCGGCGACCCTCGCCGAGAGCAGCCCCGCGCCGCACGGACACGCGACACCGACGGGCGGACGGACGCCGGGGCGCCGGCCCGAACCGTTACCTTTAAAGGACGGGAGGTCGTCGAGGCGAGTGCCGCCCCGGAAGCGCGCGCCGGAAGCGCGAGAACCGCGCCGAGCTAGGGTCGTCGGCAGAGGGGGATTCCCCGGTTACGGGGGTCCCGCGCACGGCCGCCGCCTTTCGCCCGTCGCTGGCGGTCGCCTGTCGTCGCGCCGCGCCGCGCTACTGGGGTCGTCGGACGAGCGCGCTACCCCGCTCGCACGGAGGTAGCGCGACATCGCCCGCCGCCTTTTCTCGCGTCGCGCCGCGCCGCGTGGCGCCCGCCGAACTCGCTCCGACGCGCGGCCCGGGAGTGACCCGCGCCGCGCCCCCCGTCCCGTCCCGTCCCGGTCTACCCTCTTCCTCCGCCTGCGACGACCCGCCGCCCTCGGCGTCTGGCTCGTCGGGGGTGTACCGAGGCGGATCTGCTGCCGCTCGTACGTTAATGATCCTTCTGCAGGTTCACCTACAGAAACCTTGTTACGACTTTTACTTCCTCTAGATAGTCAAGTTCGACCGTCTTCTGGCACACCGCCGGAGCCGGGGCCGGCCCCGGCGGGGACTATCCGAGGACCTCACTAAGCCATCCGATCGGTAGTAGCGACGGGCGGTGTGTACAAAGGGCAGGGACTTAATCAACGCAGGCTAATGACCCGCGCTTACTGGGAATTCCTCGTTGGTGGGAAATAATTGCAATCCCCAGGCCCTGTCACGAGCGGGGTTCATAGGATTACCCGCGCCTGCCGGCGCGGGGATAGACGACGCGCTTATACGCTCAGTGTGGCGCGCGTGCAGCCCCGGACATCTAAGGGCATCACAGACCTGTTATTGCTCATTCTCGTGTGGCTGAGAGCCACTTGTCCCTCTAAGAAGTTTTCTGCCGCCGACCGCGCGGGGGGCCGCGGTACTATTTAGTATGTTTGAGTCTCGTTCGTTATCGGAATTAACCAGACAAATCGCTCCACCAACTACGAACGGCCATGCACCACCACCCACGGTATCGAGAAAGAGCCTTCAATCTGTCAATCCTTTCCGTGTCCGGGCCGGGTGAGGTTTCCCGTGTTGAGTCAAATTAAGCCGCATGCTCCACTCCTGGTGGTGCCCTTCCGTCAATTCCTTTAAGTTTCAGCTTTGCAACAATACTCCCCCCGGAACCCAGACACTTGGTCGGTTTCCCGGGTGCTGCTCGGCGGGTCATGGGAATAACGCCGCCGGATCGCGAGTCGGCATCGTTTATGGTCGGAACTAGGACGGTATCTGATCGTCTTCGAACCTCCGACTTTCGTTCTTGATTAATGAAAACATTCTTGGCAAATGCTTTCGCTCTCGTCCGTCTTGCGCCGGTCCAAGAATTTCACCTCTAGCGGCGCAGTACGAATGCCCCCGGCCGTCCCTCTTAATCATGGCCCCAGTTCATGACAACCCACAAAATAGAACCGGAGTCCTATTCCATTATTCCCAGCTGCGATATGCAGGGGCGGCCGTGTGGCCTGCTTTGAACACTCTAATTTCCTCAAAGTAAACGCTTCGGGCCCCGCGAGTGACACCCAGCGAAGGGCATCACGGGGGCTTTTGCCGAGAGGCAGGGGCTGGGACAGACGGATGCACGCCTCGCGGCGGACCGTCAGCTCGCGTCCCGGGGTCCAACTAGGAGCTTTTTAACTGCAGCAACTTTAAAATACGCTATTGGAGCTGGAATTACCGCGGCTGCTGGCACCAGACTTGCCCTCCAATGGATGCTGGCCGATGGGTTTGTGTTCGGCTCATTCCAATTACGGAGACTCGAACGAGTCCCGTATTGTTATTTTTCGTCACTACCTCCCCGTGTCGGGAGTGGGTAATTTGCGCGCCTGCTGCCTTCCTTGGATGTGGTAGCCGTTTCTCATGCTCCCTCTCCGGAATCGAACCCTGATTCCCCGTTACCCGTGGTCACCATGGTAGGCGCAGAGTCTACCATCGAAAGTTGATAGGGCAGACATTCGAATGAGTCGTCGCCGCCTCGGGTGGGCGAGCGATCGGCACGAGGTTATCCTGAGTCAACACAAAGGGGGGGCCGGGCCGGCGGAACGAGGACCGGCGCGCGCGGAGCCGCCCGCGCCGCTTACGCCCCCGCCCGGAGAGGCGGAGGCCGGACGCGGGGGACGCGCGCGACGGCTGAGCCCCCGCCCGCCGGACACCGCGTGGGTTTTTGTGTCTGATAAATGCACGCGTCCCCGGGGCGAGGCCGGAGCCCCGCCCGCGAGTCGGCGCTCGTTTGCATGTATTAGCTCTGGATTTGCCACAGTTATCCAAGTAACGGTGGAGCGATCAAAGGAACCATAACTGATTTAATGAGCCGTTCGCAGTTTCACTGTACTGGCCATTCGTACTTAGACATGCATGGCTTAATCTTGAAAACAAGCATATGCTACTGGCAGGATCAACCAGAGTGCGTCTGCCGCCGGGGGGGCGCTGCTGGTGGCGGTGCGGCCCTGGTCCGGGACGAGGCTGTGGCTACAGCCGGGCCCGGGGGGCCGCGCGACACTCGTATACGTTCGGACGGGCTGACGAGCGGGTGTCGTGAAACGATGTTTCGCGCGGAGCCCTAGCACGCGTGGCGTCGGGCTCCGCGACGGTCGGACGTCTGGGTGTGGCTCGAGACGGAAGCTCGACCTCGGTTCGTCTTGGTTCTGCCGCCAAAAGGTTCACGCCGAGGCATGGTTTCGCAAGAGGGCCCCGCGAGTGCCAGCCGTGGATCCCGCCTCACTCGTAACTCGTATCGGATTCGTCCGGCCTCACTTTCGTTCGCACATCGGACAGTTATACGTGTGCTTTAGTAGCTTCCGTTCCCTCTTAGTGAGGCCGTCCGTACGTACCGCCCCAGCTCTTTCTGAGGCGGGTATCCACTCGGCTCGGGGGGGCCCAACGTTTGCCTAGTATCCTCGGCGCTGGAGCTTGACCCGCAAAGCCGGAGGAGCCGCACGCCCGAACACCGGCTTGCGCCGGCCGACGTGGGCCCTCCGAGGCGGGTCTCGTGTGCCAATCGCTCAGTTGGGGAACCGGCAGGCCCGTGGGCCGACGCCGGCTCACCCGGGGGTGAAGGGTGCTTCGATGGAGGCCCCCTGTCAGCCTCCGCGGAAGTCCGGCTTCAATACTTTAAAGTTTGAAAAACTTAGACATTTTTCGAGAACCGGAGCTTAGAGGGGTACATGCAAAAGCCAGGGCCGCGGGAAGCGCCCTAAATACTTCAATACTTTAAAATTTGAAAAACTTAGAAATTTTTCGAGAACCGGCATCTTCCCTCGGTAATTGCGAGATGCGAGGCCGCCCCTAGCCTCTGCTCTGTCGGACTCAATGGTCACGGGTGGCCGCTGATTAGCCCTGGTGCTCACCTCTCAAAATTGCGAGTCCCTAATATAATTCTGGCTGTCGGCTGGAGAAGGGGGTATAAAATCGGCACTTGAGGGAACGCCGGGCCCTCAAGTTCGGGGCCCTCTAGCGGATTTTTGAGGTACTGCACTCCCATTGGAAATGCATGGGCGCTCCGTCCACTACCATGTAATTCCCTCACAATATCTGCCCCTGCGTGGCCGCGGGATGCTACTGCAGCCCCGTTGGTAATGAATGGGCCTTTCGGAGGCCATAAATACAGCGCCGCTGCATGGATTTTGGCGGTACTGCTGCTGTCGCTGAAAATACATGGACCCGTCTGAATGAATGGGCCTTTCGGAGGCCATAAACTCAGCGCCTCTGCATGGATTTTGGCGGTACTGCGGCTGTCGCTGAAAATACATGGACCCGTCTGAATGAATGGGCCTTTCGGAGGCCATAAATCCAGCGCCGCTGCATGGATTTTGGCGGTACTGCGGCTGTCGCTGAAAATACATGGACCCGTCTGAATGAATGGACAAAATATAAATCAGACACTACAGAACACAAGCATAATCCAAGATTACAAAATCATCTCAGCCTTTAAAAGAAACAAAAACCTGAAAGACTACTTAGTAAAAAGTAAATTACCAGAAATCAACATAACACAAACGCAGGGCCCCACATTCTACAAACAAGCCACCACAGTTAGGAACACCGTCACCAACACAAACTACCTAATTAAACAAACAATCACACCTGCTACGGAAAACTGAAAATACATGGACCCGTCTGAATGTATGGGCCTTTCAGAGGCCATAAACTCAGCCAGCGCCGGGCCAGTGTTTGGGGTATTGTGCCCGCCACTAGTGGCTGAATACATAATAATAATAATAATAATAATAATTCCCTTGTATTGTCATTCTGTGTAACAATGTACACAGAACGAAATGTCGATTGCACTGGGCTAGTGTTGAGGGAACGTCGGGCCCTCAAGTTCGGTGGCTTGGAGCGGATTTTTGAGGTACTGCACTCCCATTGGAAATGCATGGGCGCTCCGTCCACTACCATGTAATTCCCTCACAATATCTGCCCCTGCGTGGCCGCGGGATGCTACTGCAGCCCCGTTGGTAATGAATGGGCCTTTCGGAGGCCATAAATACAGCGCCGCTGCATGGATTTTGGCGGTACTGCTGCTGTCGCTGAAAATACATGGACCCGTCTGAATGAATGGGCCTTTCGGAGGCCATAAACTCAGCGCCTCTGCATGGATTTTGGCGGTACTGCGGCTGTCGCTGAAAATACATGGACCCGTCTGAATGAATGGGCCTTTCGGAGGCCATAAATTCAGCGCCGCTGCATGGATTTTGGCGGTACTGCGGCTGTCGCTGAAAATACATGGACCCGTCTGAATGAATGGACAAAATATAAATCAGACACTACAGAACACAAGCATAATCCAAGATTACAAAATCATCTCAGCCTTTAAAAGAAACAAAAACCTGAAAGACTACTTAGTAAAAAGTAAATTACCAGAAATCAACATAACACAAACGCAGGGCCCCACATTCTACAAACAAGCCACCACAGTTAGGAACACCGTCACCAACACAAACTACCTAATTAAACAAACAATCACACCTGCTACGGAAAACTGAAAATACATGGACCCGTCTGAATGTATGGGCCTTTCGGAGGCCATAAACTCAGCCAGCGCCGGGCCAGTGTTTGGGGTATTGTGCCCGCCACTAGTGGCTGAATACATAATAATAATAATAATAATAATAATAATTCCCTTGTATTGTCATTCTGTGTAACAATGTACACAGAACGAAATGTCGATTGCACTGGGCTAGTGTTGAGGGAACGTCGGGCCCTCAAGTTCGGTGGCTTGGAGCGGATTTTTGAGGTACTGCACTCCCATTGGAAATGCATGGGCGCTCCGTCCACTACCATGTAATTCCCTCACAATATCTGCCCCTGCGTGGCCGCGGGATGCTACTGCAGCCCCGTTGGTAATGAATGGGCCTTTCGGAGGCCATAAATACAGCGCCGCTGCATGGATTTTGGCGGTACTGCTGCTGTCGCTGAAAATACATGGACCCGTCTGAATGAATGGGCCTTTCGGAGGCCATAAACTCAGCGCCTCTGCATGGATTTTGGCGGTACTGCGGCTGTCGCTGAAAATACATGGACCCGTCTGAATGAATGGGCCTTTCGGAGGCCATAAATCCAGCGCCGCTGCATGGATTTTGGCGGTACTGCGGCTGTCGTTGAAAATACATGGACCCGTCTGAATGAATGGGCCTTTCGGATTCCATAAACCCAGCGCCGCTGCATGGATTTTGGCGGTACTGCGGCTGTCGCTGAAAATACATGGACCCGTCTGAATGAATGGGCCTTTCGGAGGCCATAAACTCAGCGCCGCTGCATGGATTTTGGCGGTACTGCGGCTGTCGCTGAAAATACATGGACCCGTCTGAATGAATGGACAAAATATAAATCAGACACTACAGAACACAAGCATAATCCAAGATTACAAAATCATCTCAGCCTTTAAAAGAAACAAAAACCTGAAAGACTACTTAGTAAAAAGTAAATTACCAGAAATCAACATAACACAAACGCAGGGCCCCACATTCTACAAACAAGCCACCACAGTTAGGAACACCGTCACCAACACAAACTACCTAATTAAACAAACAATCACACCTGCTACGGAAAACTGAAAATACATGGACCCGTCTGAATGTATGGGCCTTTCGGAGGCCATAAACTCAGCCAGCGCCGGGCCAGTGTTTGGGGTATTGTGCCCGCCACTAGTGGCTGAATACATAATAATAATAATAATAATAATAATTCCCTTGTATTGTCATTCTGTGTAACAATGTACACAGAACGAAATGTCGATTGCACTGGGCTAGTGTTGAGGGAACGTCGGGCCCTCAAGTTCGGTGGCTTGGAGCGGATTTTTGAGGTACTGCACTCCCATTGGAAATGCATGGGCGCTCCGTCCACTACCATGTAATTCCCTCACAATATCTGCCCCTGCGTGGCCGCGGGATGCTACTGCAGCCCCGTTGGTAATGAATGGGCCTTTCGGAGGCCATAAATACAGCGCCGCTGCATGGATTTTGGCGGTACTGCTGCTGTCGCTGAAAATACATGGACCCGTCTGAATGAATGGGCCTTTCGGAGGCCATAAACTCAGCGCCTCTGCATGGATTTTGGCGGTACTGCGGCTGTCGCTGAAAATACATGGACCCGTCTGAATGAATGGGCCTTTCGGAGGCCATAAATCCAGCGCCGCTGCATGGATTTTGGCGGTACTGCGGCTGTCGCTGAAAATACATGGACCCGTCTGAATGTATGGGCCTTTCGGAGGCCATATACTCAGCTGAAGGTTGAGAACTTGGCTAGTGTTTGGGGACTTGTGCCCGCCACTAGTGGCTGAAATCCGGGCCGGTGTTTGGGGAATTGTGCGCGTATTATCGGGCCGGTGTTTGGGGATATGCGCGCGTATTATCGGACCGGTGTTTGGGGAATCGTGCCCGCCACTAGTGGCTGAATCCCGGGCTAGTGTTGGGGGACTTGTGCCCGCCAATAGTGGCTGAAATCCGCGCCGGTGTTTGGGGAATTGTGCGCGTATTATCGGGCCGGTGTTTGGGGATATGCGCGCGTATTATCGGACCGGTGTTTGGGGATTTGTGCCCGCCACTAGTGGCTGAGAACTTGGCTAGTGTTTGGGGACTTGTGCCCGCCACTAGTGGCTGAAATCCGGGCCGGTGTTTGGGGAATTGTGCGCGTATTATCGGGCCGGTGTTTGGGGATATGCGCGCGTATTATCGGACCGGTGTTTGGGGAATCGTGCCCGCCACTAGTGGCTGAATCCCGGGCTAGTGTTGGGGGACTTGTGCCCGCCAATAGTGGCTGAAATCCGGGCCGGTGTTTGGGGAATTGTGCGCATATTATCGGGCCGGTGTTTGGGGATATGCGCGCGTATTATCGGACCGGTGTTTGGGGAATCGTGCCCGCCACTAGTGGCTGAATCCCGGGCTAGTGTTGGGGGACTTGTGCCCGCCACTAGTGGCTGAAATCCGGGCCGGTGTTTGGGGAATTGTGCGCATATTATCGGGCCGGTGTTTGGGGATATGCGCGCGTATTATCGGGCCGGTGTTTGGGGATATGCGCGCGTATTATCGGACCGGTGTTTGGGGAATCGTGCCCGCCACTAGTGGCTGAATCCCGGGCTAGTGTTGGGGGACTTGTGCCCGCCACTAGTGGCTGAAATCCGGGCCGGTGTTTGGGGAATTGTGCGCATATTATCGGGCCGGTGTTTGGGGATATGCGCGCGTATTATCGGGCCGGTGTTTGGGGATATGCGCGCGTATTATCGGACCGGTGTTTGGGGATATGCGCGCGTATTATCGGACCGGTGTTTGGGGAATCGTGCCCGCCACTAGTGGCTGAATCCCGGGCTAGTGTTGGGGGACTTGTGCCCGCCAATAGTGGCTGAAATCCGCGCCGGTGTTTGGGGAATTGTGCGCGTATTATCGGGCCGGTGTTTGGGGATATGCGCGCGTATTATCGGACCGGTGTTTGGGGAATCGTGCCCGCCACTAGTGGCTGAATCCCGGGCTAGTGTTGGGGGACTTGTGCCCGCCAATAGTGGCTGAAATCCGCGCCGGTGTTTGGGGAATTGTGCGCGTATTATCGGGCCGGTGTTTGGGGATATGCGCGCGTATTATCGGACCGGTGTTTGGGGAATCGTGCCCGCCACTAGTGGCTGAATCCCGGGCTAGTGTTGGGGGACTTGTGCCCGCCAATAGTGGCTGAAATCCGCGCCGGTGTTTGGGGAATTGTGCGCGTATTATCGGGCCGGTGTTTGGGGATATGCGCGCGTATTATCGGACCGGTGTTTGGGGAATTGTGCCCGCCACTAGTGGCTGAATCCCGGGCTAGTGTTGGGGGACTTGTGCCCGCCAATAGTGGCTGAAATCCGCGCCGGTGTTTGGGGAATTGTGCGCGTATTATCGGGCCGGTGTTTGGGGATATGCGCGCGTATTATCGGACCGGTGTTTGGGGAATTGTGCCCGCCACTAGTGGCTGAATCCCGGGCTAGTGTTGGGGGACTTGTGCCCGCCAATAGTGGCTGAAATCCGCGCCGGTGTTTGGGGAATTGTGCGCGTATTATCGGGCCGGTGTTTGGGGATATGCGCGCGTATTATCGGACCGGTGTTTGGGGAATTGTGCCCGCCACTAGTGGCTGAGAACTGGGCTAGTGTTGGGGGACTTGTGCCCTCCAATAGTGGCTGAAATCCGCGCCGGTGTTTGGGGAATTGTGCGCGTATTATCGGGCCGGTGTTTGGGGATATGCGCGCGTATTATCGGACCGGTGTTTGGGGAATCGTGCCCGCCACTAGTGGCTGAATCCCGGGCTAGTGTTGGGGGACTTGTGCCCGCCAATAGTGGCTGAAATCCGCGCCGGTGTTTGGGGAATTGTGCGCGTATTATCGGGCCGGTGTTTGGGGAATTGCGCGCGTATTATCGGGCCGGTGTTTGGGGATATGCGCGCGTATTATCGGACCGGTGTTTGGGGAATCGTGCCCGCCACTAGTGGCTGAATCCCGGGCTAGTGTTGGGGGACTTGTGCCCGCCAATAGTGGCTGAAATCCGCGCCGGTGTTTGGGGATATGCGCGCGTATTATCGGGCCGGTGTTTGGGGATATGCGCGCGTATTATCGGACCGGTGTTTGGGGAATTGTGCGCGTATTATCGGGCCGGTGTTTGGGGATATGCGCGCGTATTATCGGACCGGTGTTTGGGGAATTGTGCCCGCCACTAGTGGCTGAGAACTGGGCTAGTGTTGGGGGACTTGTGCCCTCCAATAGTGGCTGAAATCCGCGCCGGTGTTTGGGGAATTGTGCGCGTATTATCGGGCCGGTGTTTGGGGATATGCGCGCGTATTATCGGACCGGTGTTTGGGGAATCGTGCCCGCCACTAGTGGCTGAATCCCGGGCTAGTGTTGGGGGACTTGTGCCCGCCAATAGTGGCTGAAATCCGCGCCGGTGTTTGGGGAATTGTGCGCGTATTATCGGGCCGGTGTTTGGGGAATTGCGCGCGTATTATCGGGCCGGTGTTTGGGGATATGCGCGCGTATTATCGGACCGGTGTTTGGGGAATCGTGCCCGCCACTAGTGGCTGAATCCCGGGCTAGTGTTGGGGGACTTGTGCCCGCCAATAGTGGCTGAAATCCGCGCCGGTGTTTGGGGATATGCGCGCGTATTATCGGGCCGGTGTTTGGGGATATGCGCGCGTATTATCGGACCGGTGTTTGGGGAATTGCGCGCGTATTATCGGGCCGGTGTTTGGGGATATGCGCGCGTATTATCGGACCGGTGTTTGGGGAATCGTGCCCGCCACTAGTGGCTGAATCCCGGGCTAGTGTTGGGGGACTTGTGCCCGCCAATAGTGGCTGAAATCCGCGCCGGTGTTTGGGGATATGCGCGCGTATTATCGGGCCGGTGTTTGGGGATATGCGCGCGTATTATCGGACCGGTGTTTGGGGAATTGTGCGCGTATTATCGGGCCGGTGTTTGGGGATATGCGCGCGTATTATCGGACCGGTGTTTGGGGAATTGTGCCCGCCACTAGTGGCTGAGAACTGGGCTAGTGTTGGGGGACTTGTGCCCTCCAATAGTGGCTGAAATCCGCGCCGGT
>NW_028283299.1:5000-24264 GCF_059441175.1 Urocampus carinirostris
TGTCTGTCTGTCTGTCTGTCTGTCTGTCTGTCTGTCTGTCTGTCTGTCTGTCTGTCTGTCTGTCTGTCTGTCTGTCTGTCTGTCTGTCTGTCTGTCTGTCTGTCTGTCTGTCTGTCTGTCTGTCTGTCTGTCTGTCTGTCTGTCTGTCTGTCTGTCTGTCTGTCTGTCTGTCTGTCTGTCTGTCTGTCTGTCTGTCTGTCTGTCTGTCTGTCTGTCTGTCTGTCTGTCTGTCTGTCTGTCTGTCTGTCTGTCTGTCTGTCTGTCTGTCTGTCTGTCTGTCTGTCTGTCTGTCTGTCTGTCTGTCTGTCTGTCTGTCTGTCTGTCTGTCTGTCTGTCTGTCTGTCTGTCTGTCTGTCTGTCTGTCTGTCTGTCTGTCTGTCTGTCTGTCTGTCTGTCTGTCTGTCTGTCTGTCTGTCTGTCTGTCTGTCTGTCTGTCTGTCTGTCTGTCTGTCTGTCTGTCTGTCTGTCTGTCTGTCTGTCTGTCTGTCTGTCTGTCTGTCTGTCTGTCTGTCTGTCTGTCTGTCTGTCTGTCTGTCTGTCTGTCTGTCTGTCTGTCTGTCTGTCTGTCTGTCTGTCTGTCTGTCTGTCTGTCTGTCTGTCTGTCTGTCTGTCTGTCTGTCTGTCTGTCTGTCTGTCTGTCTGTCTGTCTGTCTGTCTGTCTGTCTGTCTGTCTGTCTGTCTGTCTGTCTGTCTGTCTGTCTGTCTGTCTGTCTGTCTGTCTGTCTGTCTGTCTGTCTGTCTGTCTGTCTGTCTGTCTGTCTGTCTGTCTGTCTGTCTGTCTGTCTGTCTGTCTGTCTGTCTGTCTGTCTGTCTGTCTGTCTGTCTGTCTGTCTGTCTGTCTGTCTGTCTGTCATAGTTTCCCTGACTGGGAATCAAACCCGGGCCACAGCAGTGAAAATGCTGGATCCTAGCCACTAGACCACCAAGGACTTTACTAGAAAAAAGTTGACTGTCGTCAAACCCATTCTAGAAAAAGGGAACCTCTTTCAATTTTCTTTCCAATTCCTCAAAAGGAATTTTCTATCTGCGTGTAACAGTTTCCCTGACCTGGAATCGAACCCGGGCCACAGCAGTGAAAGTGCTGGATCCTAGCCACTAGACCACCAAGGACTTTACTAGAAAAAAGTTGACTGTCGTCAAACCCATTCTAGAAAAAAGAACCTCTTTCAATTTTCTTTCCAATTCCTCAAAAGGAATTTTCTATGTGCGTGTAACAGTTTCCCTGACCTGGAATCGAACTCGGGCCACAGCAGTGAGAGTGCTGGATCCTAGCCACTAGACCACCAAGGACTTTACTAGAAAAAAGTTGACTGTCGTCAAACCCATTCTAGAAAAGGAACCTCTTTCAATGCTTTCTCCAATAAGAATTTTCTGTCTTTCCGTCTATTATAATATCCCTGACCGGGAATCGAACCCGGGCCACAGCAGTGAAAGTGCTGGATCCTAGCCACTAGACCACCAAGGACTTTATTAGAAAAAAGTTGACTGTCGTCAAACCCATTCTAATAAAAAGGAACCTCTTTCAATTTTCTTTCCAATTCCTCAAAAGGAATTTTCTATGTGCGTGTAACAGTTTCCCTGACCTGGAATCGAACCCGGGCCACAGCAGTGAAAGTGCTGGATCCTAGCCACTAGACCACCAAGGACTTTATTAGAAAAAAGTTGACTGTCGTCAAACCCATTCTAATAAAAAGGAACCTCTTTCAATTTTCTTTCCAATTCCTCAAAAGGAATTGTCTGTCTGCGTGTAACAGTTTCCCTGACCTGGAATCGAACCCGGGCCACAGCAGTGAGAGTGCTGGATCCTAGCCACTAGACCACCAAGGACTTTACTAGAAAAAAGTTGACTGTCGGAAAATCCATTCTAGAAAAGGAACCTCTTTCAATGCTTTCTCCAATAAGAATTTTCTGTCTATTATAATAGACCTGACCGGGAATCGAACCCGGGCCACAGCAGTGAGAGTGCTGGATCCTAGCCACTAGTCCATCAGGGACCGAACAGGACAAAAGTTGACTGTCGGAAAACCCATTCTAGAAAAAGGAACCTTTTTCCAATTCCTCAAAAGGAATTGTCTGTCTGTCTGTCTGTCTGTCTGTCTGTCTGTCTGTCTGTCTGTCTGTCTGTCTGTCTGTCTGTCTGTCTGTCTGTCTGTCTGTCTGTCTGTCTGTCTGTCTGTCTGTCTGTCTGTCTGTCTGTCTGTCTGTCTGTCTGTCTGTCTGTCTGTCTGTCTGTCTGTCTGTCTGTCTGTCTGTCTGTCTGTCTGTCTGTCTGTCTGTCTGTCTGTCTGTCTGTCTGTCTGTCTGTCTGTCTGTCTGTCTGTCTGTCTGTCTGTCTGTCTGTCTGTCTGTCTGTCTGTCTGTCTGTCTGTCTGTCTGTCTGTCTGTCTGTCTGTCTGTCTGTCTGTCTGTCTGTCTGTCTGTCTGTCTGTCTGTCTGTCTGTCTGTCTGTCTGTCTGTCTGTCTGTCTGTCTGTCTGTCTGTCTGTCTGTCTGTCTGTCTGTCTGTCTGTCTGTCTGTCTGTCTGTCTGTCTGTCTGTCTGTCTGTCTGTCTGTCTGTCTGTCTGTCTGTCTGTCTGTCTGTCTGTCTGTCTGTCTGTCTGTCTGTCTGTCTGTCTGTCTGTCTGTCTGTCTGTCTGTCTGTCTGTCTGTCTGTCTGTCTGTCTGTCTGTCTGTCTGTCTGTCTGTCTGTCTGTCTGTCTGTCTGTCTGTCTGTCTGTCTGTCTGTCTGTCTGTCTGTCTGTCTGTCTGTCTGTCTGTCTGTCTGTCTGTCTGTCTGTCTGTCTGTCTGTCTGTCTGTCTGTCTGTCTGTCTGTCTGTCTGTCTGTCTGTCTGTCTGTCTGTCTGTCTGTCTGTCTGTCTGTCTGTCTGTCTGTCTGTCTGTCTGTCTGTCTGTCTGTCTGTCTGTCTGTCTGTCTGTCTGTCTGTCTGTCTGTCTGTCTGTCTGTCTGTCTGTCTGTCTGTCTGTCTGTCTGTCTGTCTGTCTGTCTGTCTGTCTGTCTGTCTGTCTGTCTGTCTGTCTGTCTGTCTGTCTGTCTGTCTGTCTGTCTGTCTGTCTGTCTGTCTGTCTGTCTGTCTGTCTGTCTGTCTGTCTGTCTGTCTGTCTGTCTGTCTGTCTGTCTGTCTGTCTGTCTGTCTGTCTGTCTGTCTGTCTGTCTGTCTGTCTGTCTGTCTGTCTGTCTGTCTGTCTGTCTGTCTGTCTGTCTGTCTGTCTGTCTGTCTGTCTGTCTGTCTGTCTGTCTGTCTGTCTGTCTGTCTGTCTGTCTGTCTGTCTGTCTGTCTGTCTGTCTGTCTGTCTGTCTGTCTGTCTGTCTGTCTGTCTGTCTGTCTGTCTGTCTGTCTGTCTGTCTGTCTGTCTGTCTGTCTGTCTGTCTGTCTGTCTGTCTGTCTGTCTGTCTGTCTGTCTGTCTGTCTGTCTGTCTGTCTGTCTGTCTGTCTGTCTGTCTGTCTGTCTGTCTGTCTGTCTGTCTGTCTGTCTGTCTGTCTGTCTGTCTGTCTGTCTGTCTGTCTGTCTGTCTGTCTGTCTGTCTGTCTGTCTGTCTGTCTGTCTGTCTGTCTGTCTGTCTGTCTGTCTGTCTGTCTGTCTGTCTGTCTGTCTGTCTGTCTGTCTGTCTGTCTGTCTGTCTGTCTGTCTGTCTGTCTGTCTGTCTGTCTGTCTGTCTGTCTGTCTGTCTGTCTGTCTGTCTGTCTGTCTGTCTGTCTGTCTGTCTGTCTGTCTGTCTGTCTGTCTGTCTGTCTGTCTGTCTGTCTGTCTGTCTGTCTGTCTGTCTGTCTGTCTGTCTGTCTGTCTGTCTGTCTGTCTGTCTGTCTGTCTGTCTGTCTGTCTGTCTGTCTGTCTGTCTGTCTGTCTGTCTGTCATAGTTTCCCTGACTGGGAATCAAACCCGGGCCACAGCAGTGAAAATGCTGGATCCTAGCCACTAGACCACCAAGGACTTTACTAGAAAAAAGTTGACTGTCGTCAAACCCATTCTAGAAAAAGGGAACCTCTTTCAATTTTCTTTCCAATTCCTCAAAAGGAATTTTCTATCTGCGTGTAACAGTTTCCCTGACCTGGAATCGAACCCGGGCCACAGCAGTGAAAGTGCTGGATCCTAGCCACTAGACCACCAAGGACTTTACTAGAAAAAAGTTGACTGTCGTCAAACCCATTCTAGAAAAAAGAACCTCTTTCAATTTTCTTTCCAATTCCTCAAAAGGAATTTTCTATGTGCGTGTAACAGTTTCCCTGACCTGGAATCGAACTCGGGCCACAGCAGTGAGAGTGCTGGATCCTAGCCACTAGACCACCAAGGACTTTACTAGAAAAAAGTTGACTGTCGTCAAACCCATTCTAGAAAAGGAACCTCTTTCAATGCTTTCTCCAATAAGAATTTTCTGTCTTTCCGTCTATTATAATATCCCTGACCGGGAATCGAACCCGGGCCACAGCAGTGAAAGTGCTGGATCCTAGCCACTAGACCACCAAGGACTTTACTAGAAAAAAGTTGACTGTCGTCAAACCCATTCTAGAAAAAAGAACCTCTTTCAATTTTCTTTCCAATTCCTCAAAAGGAATTTTCTATGTGCGTGTAACAGTTTCCCTGACCTGGAATCGAACCCGGGCCACAGCAGTGAAAGTGCTGGATCCTAGCCACTAGACCACCAAGGACTTTATTAGAAAAAAGTTGACTGTCGTCAAACCCATTCTAATAAAAAGGAACCTCTTTCAATTTTCTTTCCAATTCCTCAAAAGGAATTTTCTATGTGCGTGTAACAGTTTCCCTGACCTGGAATCGAACCCGGGCCACAGCAGTGAAAGTGCTGGATCCTAGCCACTAGACCACCAAGGACTTTATTAGAAAAAAGTTGACTGTCGTCAAACCCATTCTAATAAAAAGGAACCTCTTTCAATTTTCTTTCCAATTCCTCAAAAGGAATTGTCTGTCTGCGTGTAACAGTTTCCCTGACCTGGAATCGAACCCGGGCCACAGCAGTGAGAGTGCTGGATCCTAGCCACTAGACCACCAAGGACTTTACTAGAAAAAAGTTGACTGTCGGAAAATCCATTCTAGAAAAGGAACCTCTTTCAATGCTTTCTCCAATAAGAATTTTCTGTCTATTATAATAGACCTGACCGGGAATCGAACCCGGGCCACAGCAGTGAGAGTGCTGGATCCTAGCCACTAGTCCATCAGGGACCGAACAGGACAAAAGTTGACTGTCGGAAAACCCATTCTAGAAAAAGGAACCTTTTTCCAATTCCTCAAAAGGAATTGTCTGTCTGTCTGTCTGTCTGTCTGTCTGTCTGTCTGTCTGTCTGTCTGTCTGTCTGTCTGTCTGTCTGTCTGTCTGTCTGTCTGTCTGTCTGTCTGTCTGTCTGTCTGTCTGTCTGTCTGTCTGTCTGTCTGTCTGTCTGTCTGTCTGTCTGTCTGTCTGTCTGTCTGTCTGTCTGTCTGTCTGTCTGTCTGTCTGTCTGTCTGTCTGTCTGTCTGTCTGTCTGTCTGTCTGTCTGTCTGTCTGTCTGTCTGTCTGTCTGTCTGTCTGTCTGTCTGTCTGTCTGTCTGTCTGTCTGTCTGTCTGTCTGTCTGTCTGTCTGTCTGTCTGTCTGTCTGTCTGTCTGTCTGTCTGTCTGTCTGTCTGTCTGTCTGTCTGTCTGTCTGTCTGTCTGTCTGTCTGTCTGTCTGTCTGTCTGTCTGTCTGTCTGTCTGTCTGTCTGTCTGTCTGTCTGTCTGTCTGTCTGTCTGTCTGTCTGTCTGTCTGTCTGTCTGTCTGTCTGTCTGTCTGTCTGTCTGTCTGTCTGTCTGTCTGTCTGTCTGTCTGTCTGTCTGTCTGTCTGTCTGTCTGTCTGTCTGTCTGTCTGTCTGTCTGTCTGTCTGTCTGTCTGTCTGTCTGTCTGTCTGTCTGTCTGTCTGTCTGTCTGTCTGTCTGTCTGTCTGTCTGTCTGTCTGTCTGTCTGTCTGTCTGTCTGTCTGTCTGTCTGTCTGTCTGTCTGTCTGTCTGTCTGTCTGTCTGTCTGTCTGTCTGTCTGTCTGTCTGTCTGTCTGTCTGTCTGTCTGTCTGTCTGTCTGTCTGTCTGTCTGTCTGTCTGTCTGTCTGTCTGTCTGTCTGTCTGTCTGTCTGTCTGTCTGTCTGTCTGTCTGTCTGTCTGTCTGTCTGTCTGTCTGTCTGTCTGTCTGTCTGTCTGTCTGTCTGTCTGTCTGTCTGTCTGTCTGTCTGTCTGTCTGTCTGTCTGTCTGTCTGTCTGTCTGTCTGTCTGTCTGTCTGTCTGTCTGTCTGTCTGTCTGTCTGTCTGTCTGTCTGTCTGTCTGTCTGTCTGTCTGTCTGTCTGTCTGTCTGTCTGTCTGTCTGTCTGTCTGTCTGTCTGTCTGTCTGTCTGTCTGTCTGTCTGTCTGTCTGTCTGTCTGTCTGTCTGTCTGTCTGTCTGTCTGTCTGTCTGTCTGTCTGTCTGTCTGTCTGTCTGTCATAGTTTCCCTGACTGGGAATCAAACCCGGGCCACAGCAGTGAAAATGCTGGATCCTAGCCACTAGACCACCAAGGACTTTACTAGAAAAAAGTTGACTGTCGTCAAACCCATTCTAGAAAAAGGGAACCTCTTTCAATTTTCTTTCCAATTCCTCAAAAGGAATTTTCTATCTGCGTGTAACAGTTTCCCTGACCTGGAATCGAACCCGGGCCACAGCAGTGAAAGTGCTGGATCCTAGCCACTAGACCACCAAGGACTTTACTAGAAAAAAGTTGACTGTCGTCAAACCCATTCTAGAAAAAAGAACCTCTTTCAATTTTCTTTCCAATTCCTCAAAAGGAATTTTCTATGTGCGTGTAACAGTTTCCCTGACCTGGAATCGAACTCGGGCCACAGCAGTGAGAGTGCTGGATCCTAGCCACTAGACCACCAAGGACTTTACTAGAAAAAAGTTGACTGTCGTCAAACCCATTCTAGAAAAGGAACCTCTTTCAATGCTTTCTCCAATAAGAATTTTCTGTCTTTCCGTCTATTATAATATCCCTGACCGGGAATCGAACCCGGGCCACAGCAGTGAAAGTGCTGGATCCTAGCCACTAGACCACCAAGGACTTTACTAGAAAAAAGTTGACTGTCGTCAAACCCATTCTAGAAAAAAGAACCTCTTTCAATTTTCTTTCCAATTCCTCAAAAGGAATTTTCTATGTGCGTGTAACAGTTTCCCTGACCTGGAATCGAACCCGGGCCACAGCAGTGAAAGTGCTGGATCCTAGCCACTAGACCACCAAGGACTTTATTAGAAAAAAGTTGACTGTCGTCAAACCCATTCTAATAAAAAGGAACCTCTTTCAATTTTCTTTCCAATTCCTCAAAAGGAATTTTCTATGTGCGTGTAACAGTTTCCCTGACCTGGAATCGAACCCGGGCCACAGCAGTGAAAGTGCTGGATCCTAGCCACTAGACCACCAAGGACTTTATTAGAAAAAAGTTGACTGTCGTCAAACCCATTCTAATAAAAAGGAACCTCTTTCAATTTTCTTTCCAATTCCTCAAAAGGAATTGTCTGTCTGCGTGTAACAGTTTCCCTGACCTGGAATCGAACCCGGGCCACAGCAGTGAGAGTGCTGGATCCTAGCCACTAGACCACCAAGGACTTTACTAGAAAAAAGTTGACTGTCGGAAAATCCATTCTAGAAAAGGAACCTCTTTCAATGCTTTCTCCAATAAGAATTTTCTGTCTATTATAATAGACCTGACCGGGAATCGAACCCGGGCCACAGCAGTGAGAGTGCTGGATCCTAGCCACTAGTCCATCAGGGACCGAACAGGACAAAAGTTGACTGTCGGAAAACCCATTCTAGAAAAAGGAACCTTTTTCCAATTCCTCAAAAGGAATTGTCTGTCTGTCTGTCTGTCTGTCTGTCTGTCTGTCTGTCTGTCTGTCTGTCTGTCTGTCTGTCTGTCTGTCTGTCTGTCTGTCTGTCTGTCTGTCTGTCTGTCTGTCTGTCTGTCTGTCTGTCTGTCTGTCTGTCTGTCTGTCTGTCTGTCTGTCTGTCTGTCTGTCTGTCTGTCTGTCTGTCTGTCTGTCTGTCTGTCTGTCTGTCTGTCTGTCTGTCTGTCTGTCTGTCTGTCTGTCTGTCTGTCTGTCTGTCTGTCTGTCTGTCTGTCTGTCTGTCTGTCTGTCTGTCTGTCTGTCTGTCTGTCTGTCTGTCTGTCTGTCTGTCTGTCTGTCTGTCTGTCTGTCTGTCTGTCTGTCTGTCTGTCTGTCTGTCTGTCTGTCTGTCTGTCTGTCTGTCTGTCTGTCTGTCTGTCTGTCTGTCTGTCTGTCTGTCTGTCTGTCTGTCTGTCTGTCTGTCTGTCTGTCTGTCTGTCTGTCTGTCTGTCTGTCTGTCTGTCTGTCTGTCTGTCTGTCTGTCTGTCTGTCTGTCTGTCTGTCTGTCTGTCTGTCTGTCTGTCTGTCTGTCTGTCTGTCTGTCTGTCTGTCTGTCTGTCATAGTTTCCCTGACTGGGAATCAAACCCGGGCCACAGCAGTGAAAATGCTGGATCCTAGCCACTAGACCACCAAGGACTTTACTAGAAAAAAGTTGACTGTCGTCAAACCCATTCTAGAAAAAGGGAACCTCTTTCAATTTTCTTTCCAATTCCTCAAAAGGAATTTTCTATCTGCGTGTAACAGTTTCCCTGACCTGGAATCGAACCCGGGCCACAGCAGTGAAAGTGCTGGATCCTAGCCACTAGACCACCAAGGACTTTACTAGAAAAAAGTTGACTGTCGTCAAACCCATTCTAGAAAAAAGAACCTCTTTCAATTTTCTTTCCAATTCCTCAAAAGGAATTTTCTATGTGCGTGTAACAGTTTCCCTGACCTGGAATCGAACTCGGGCCACAGCAGTGAGAGTGCTGGATCCTAGCCACTAGACCACCAAGGACTTTACTAGAAAAAAGTTGACTGTCGTCAAACCCATTCTAGAAAAGGAACCTCTTTCAATGCTTTCTCCAATAAGAATTTTCTGTCTTTCCGTCTATTATAATATCCCTGACCGGGAATCGAACCCGGGCCACAGCAGTGAAAGTGCTGGATCCTAGCCACTAGACCACCAAGGACTTTATTAGAAAAAAGTTGACTGTCGTCAAACCCATTCTAATAAAAAGGAACCTCTTTCAATTTTCTTTCCAATTCCTCAAAAGGAATTTTCTATGTGCGTGTAACAGTTTCCCTGACCTGGAATCGAACCCGGGCCACAGCAGTGAAAGTGCTGGATCCTAGCCACTAGACCACCAAGGACTTTATTAGAAAAAAGTTGACTGTCGTCAAACCCATTCTAATAAAAAGGAACCTCTTTCAATTTTCTTTCCAATTCCTCAAAAGGAATTGTCTGTCTGCGTGTAACAGTTTCCCTGACCTGGAATCGAACCCGGGCCACAGCAGTGAGAGTGCTGGATCCTAGCCACTAGACCACCAAGGACTTTACTAGAAAAAAGTTGACTGTCGGAAAATCCATTCTAGAAAAGGAACCTCTTTCAATGCTTTCTCCAATAAGAATTTTCTGTCTATTATAATAGACCTGACCGGGAATCGAACCCGGGCCACAGCAGTGAGAGTGCTGGATCCTAGCCACTAGTCCATCAGGGACCGAACAGGACAAAAGTTGACTGTCGGAAAACCCATTCTAGAAAAAGGAACCTTTTTCCAATTCCTCAAAAGGAATTGTCTGTCTGTCTGTCTGTCTGTCTGTCTGTCTGTCTGTCTGTCTGTCTGTCTGTCTGTCTGTCTGTCTGTCTGTCTGTCTGTCTGTCTGTCTGTCTGTCTGTCCGTCCGTCCGTCCGTCCGTCCGTCCGTCCGTCCGTCCGTCCGTCCGTCCGTCCGTCCGTCCGTCCGTCCGTCCGTCCGTCCGTCCGTCCGTCCGTCCGTCCGTCCGTCCGTCCGTCCGTCCGTCCGTCCGTCCGTCCGTCTGTCCGTCTGTCCGTCTGTCTGTCTGTCTGTCTGTCCGTCTGTCCGTCTGTCTGTCTGTCTGTCTGTCTGTCTGTCTGTCTGTCTGTCTGTCTGTCTGTCTGTCTGTCATAGTTTCCCTGACTGGGAATCAAACCCGGGCCACAGCAGTGAAAATGCTGGATCCTAGCCACTAGACCACCAAGGACTTTACTAGAAAAAAGTTGACTGTCGTCAAACCCATTCTAGAAAAAGGGAACCTCTTTCAATTTTCTTTCCAATTCCTCAAAAGGAATTTTCTATCTGCGTGTAACAGTTTCCCTGACCTGGAATCGAACCCGGGCCACAGCAGTGAAAGTGCTGGATCCTAGCCACTAGACCACCAAGGACTTTACTAGAAAAAAGTTGACTGTCGTCAAACCCATTCTAGAAAAAAGAACCTCTTTCAATTTTCTTTCCAATTCCTCAAAAGGAATTTTCTATGTGCGTGTAACAGTTTCCCTGACCTGGAATCGAACTCGGGCCACAGCAGTGAGAGTGCTGGATCCTAGCCACTAGACCACCAAGGACTTTACTAGAAAAAAGTTGACTGTCGTCAAACCCATTCTAGAAAAGGAACCTCTTTCAATGCTTTCTCCAATAAGAATTTTCTGTCTTTCCGTCTATTATAATATCCCTGACCGGGAATCGAACCCGGGCCACAGCAGTGAAAGTGCTGGATCCTAGCCACTAGACCACCAAGGACTTTATTAGAAAAAAGTTGACTGTCGTCAAACCCATTCTAATAAAAAGGAACCTCTTTCAATTTTCTTTCCAATTCCTCAAAAGGAATTTTCTATGTGCGTGTAACAGTTTCCCTGACCTGGAATCGAACCCGGGCCACAGCAGTGAAAGTGCTGGATCCTAGCCACTAGACCACCAAGGACTTTATTAGAAAAAAGTTGACTGTCGTCAAACCCATTCTAATAAAAAGGAACCTCTTTCAATTTTCTTTCCAATTCCTCAAAAGGAATTGTCTGTCTGCGTGTAACAGTTTCCCTGACCTGGAATCGAACCCGGGCCACAGCAGTGAGAGTGCTGGATCCTAGCCACTAGACCACCAAGGACTTTACTAGAAAAAAGTTGACTGTCGGAAAATCCATTCTAGAAAAGGAACCTCTTTCAATGCTTTCTCCAATAAGAATTTTCTGTCTATTATAATAGACCTGACCGGGAATCGAACCCGGGCCACAGCAGTGAGAGTGCTGGATCCTAGCCACTAGTCCATCAGGGACCGAACAGGACAAAAGTTGACTGTCGGAAAACCCATTCTAGAAAAAGGAACCTTTTTCCAATTCCTCAAAAGGAATTGTCTGTCTGTCTGTCTGTCTGTCTGTCTGTCTGTCTGTCTGTCTGTCTGTCTGTCTGTCTGTCTGTCTGTCTGTCTGTCTGTCTGTCTGTCTGTCTGTCTGTCTGTCTGTCTGTCTGTCTGTCTGTCTGTCTGTCTGTCTGTCTGTCTGTCTGTCTGTCTGTCTGTCTGTCTGTCTGTCTGTCTGTCTGTCTGTCTGTCTGTCTGTCTGTCTGTCTGTCTGTCTGTCTGTCTGTCTGTCTGTCTGTCTGTCTGTCTGTCTGTCTGTCTGTCTGTCTGTCTGTCTGTCTGTCTGTCTGTCTGTCTGTCTGTCTGTCTGTCTGTCTGTCTGTCTGTCTGTCTGTCTGTCTGTCTGTCTGTCTGTCTGTCTGTCTGTCTGTCTGTCTGTCTGTCTGTCTGTCTGTCTGTCTGTCTGTCTGTCTGTCTGTCTGTCTGTCTGTCTGTCTGTCTGTCTGTCTGTCTGTCTGTCTGTCTGTCTGTCTGTCTGTCTGTCTGTCTGTCTGTCTGTCTGTCTGTCTGTCTGTCTGTCTGTCTGTCTGTCTGTCTGTCTGTCTGTCTGTCTGTCTGTCTGTCTGTCTGTCTGTCTGTCTGTCTGTCTGTCTGTCTGTCTGTCTGTCTGTCTGTCTGTCTGTCTGTCTGTCTGTCTGTCTGTCTGTCTGTCTGTCTGTCTGTCTGTCTGTCTGTCTGTCTGTCTGTCTGTCTGTCTGTCTGTCTGTCTGTCTGTCTGTCTGTCTGTCTGTCTGTCTGTCTGTCTGTCTGTCTGTCTGTCTGTCTGTCTGTCTGTCTGTCTGTCTGTCTGTCTGTCTGTCTGTCTGTCTGTCTGTCTGTCTGTCTGTCTGTCTGTCTGTCTGTCTGTCTGTCTGTCTGTCTGTCTGTCTGTCTGTCTGTCTGTCTGTCTGTCTGTCTGTCTGTCTGTCTGTCTGTCTGTCTGTCTGTCTGTCTGTCTGTCTGTCTGTCTGTCTGTCTGTCTGTCTGTCTGTCTGTCTGTCTGTCTGTCTGTCTGTCTGTCTGTCTGTCTGTCTGTCTGTCTGTCTGTCTGTCTGTCTGTCTGTCTGTCTGTCTGTCTGTCTGTCTGTCTGTCTGTCTGTCTGTCTGTCTGTCTGTCTGTCTGTCTGTCTGTCTGTCTGTCTGTCTGTCTGTCTGTCTGTCTGTCTGTCTGTCTGTCTGTCTGTCTGTCTGTCTGTCTGTCTGTCTGTCTGTCTGTCTGTCTGTCTGTCTGTCTGTCTGTCTGTCTGTCTGTCTGTCTGTCTGTCTGTCTGTCTGTCTGTCTGTCTGTCTGTCTGTCTGTCTGTCTGTCTGTCTGTCTGTCTGTCTGTCTGTCTGTCTGTCTGTCTGTCTGTCTGTCTGTCTGTCTGTCTGTCTGTCTGTCTGTCTGTCTGTCTGTCTGTCTGTCTGTCTGTCTGTCTGTCTGTCTGTCTGTCTGTCTGTCTGTCTGTCTGTCTGTCTGTCTGTCTGTCTGTCTGTCTGTCTGTCTGTCTGTCTGTCTGTCTGTCATAGTTTCCCTGACTGGGAATCAAACCCGGGCCACAGCAGTGAAAATGCTGGATAGTGAAAATGCTGGATCCTAGCCACTAGACCACCAAGGACTTTACTAGAAAAAAGTTGACTGTCGTCAAACCCATTCTAGAAAAAGGGAACCTCTTTCAATTTTCTTTCCAATTCCTCAAAAGGAATTTTCTATCTGCGTGTAACAGTTTCCCTGACCTGGAATCGAACCCGGGCCACAGCAGTGAAAGTGCTGGATCCTAGCCACTAGACCACCAAGGACTTTACTAGAAAAAAGTTGACTGTCGTCAAACCCATTCTAGAAAAAAGAACCTCTTTCAATTTTCTTTCCAATTCCTCAAAAGGAATTTTCTATGTGCGTGTAACAGTTTCCCTGACCTGGAATCGAACTCGGGCCACAGCAGTGAGAGTGCTGGATCCTAGCCACTAGACCACCAAGGACTTTACTAGAAAAAAGTTGACTGTCGTCAAACCCATTCTAGAAAAGGAACCTCTTTCAATGCTTTCTCCAATAAGAATTTTCTGTCTTTCCGTCTATTATAATATCCCTGACCGGGAATCGAACCCGGGCCACAGCAGTGAAAGTGCTGGATCCTAGCCACTAGACCACCAAGGACTTTACTAGAAAAAAGTTGACTGTCGTCAAACCCATTCTAGAAAAAAGAACCTCTTTCAATTTTCTTTCCAATTCCTCAAAAGGAATTTTCTATGTGCGTGTAACAGTTTCCCTGACCTGGAATCGAACCCGGGCCACAGCAGTGAAAGTGCTGGATCCTAGCCACTAGACCACCAAGGACTTTATTAGAAAAAAGTTGACTGTCGTCAAACCCATTCTAATAAAAAGGAACCTCTTTCAATTTTCTTTCCAATTCCTCAAAAGGAATTTTCTATGTGCGTGTAACAGTTTCCCTGACCTGGAATCGAACCCGGGCCACAGCAGTGAAAGTGCTGGATCCTAGCCACTAGACCACCAAGGACTTTATTAGAAAAAAGTTGACTGTCGTCAAACCCATTCTAATAAAAAGGAACCTCTTTCAATTTTCTTTCCAATTCCTCAAAAGGAATTGTCTGTCTGCGTGTAACAGTTTCCCTGACCTGGAATCGAACCCGGGCCACAGCAGTGAGAGTGCTGGATCCTAGCCACTAGACCACCAAGGACTTTACTAGAAAAAAGTTGACTGTCGGAAAATCCATTCTAGAAAAGGAACCTCTTTCAATGCTTTCTCCAATAAGAATTTTCTGTCTATTATAATAGACCTGACCGGGAATCGAACCCGGGCCACAGCAGTGAGAGTGCTGGATCCTAGCCACTAGTCCATCAGGGACCGAACAGGACAAAAGTTGACTGTCGGAAAACCCATTCTAGAAAAAGGAACCTTTTTCCAATTCCTCAAAAGGAATTGTCTGTCTGTCTGTCTGTCTGTCTGTCTGTCTGTCTGTCTGTCTGTCTGTCTGTCTGTCTGTCTGTCTGTCTGTCTGTCTGTCTGTCTGTCTGTCTGTCTGTCTGTCTGTCTGTCTGTCTGTCTGTCTGTCTGTCTGTCTGTCTGTCTGTCTGTCTGTCTGTCTGTCTGTCTGTCTGTCTGTCTGTCTGTCTGTCTGTCTGTCTGTCTGTCTGTCTGTCTGTCTGTCTGTCTGTCTGTCTGTCTGTCTGTCTGTCTGTCTGTCTGTCTGTCTGTCTGTCTGTCTGTCTGTCTGTCTGTCTGTCTGTCTGTCTGTCTGTCTGTCTGTCTGTCTGTCTGTCTGTCTGTCTGTCTGTCTGTCTGTCTGTCTGTCTGTCTGTCTGTCTGTCTGTCTGTCTGTCTGTCTGTCTGTCTGTCTGTCTGTCTGTCTGTCTGTCTGTCTGTCTGTCTGTCTGTCTGTCTGTCTGTCTGTCTGTCTGTCTGTCTGTCTGTCTGTCTGTCTGTCTGTCTGTCTGTCTGTCTGTCTGTCTGTCTGTCTGTCTGTCTGTCTGTCTGTCTGTCTGTCTGTCTGTCTGTCTGTCTGTCTGTCTGTCTGTCTGTCTGTCTGTCTGTCTGTCTGTCTGTCTGTCTGTCTGTCTGTCTGTCTGTCTGTCTGTCTGTCTGTCTGTCTGTCTGTCTGTCTGTCTGTCTGTCTGTCTGTCTGTCTGTCTGTCTGTCTGTCTGTCTGTCTGTCTGTCTGTCTGTCTGTCTGTCTGTCTGTCTGTCTGTCTGTCTGTCATAGTTTCCCTGACTGGGAATCAAACCCGGGCCACAGCAGTGAAAATGCTGGATCCTAGCCACTAGACCACCAAGGACTTTACTAGAAAAAAGTTGACTGTCGTCAAACCCATTCTAGAAAAAGGGAACCTCTTTCAATTTTCTTTCCAATTCCTCAAAAGGAATTTTCTATCTGCGTGTAACAGTTTCCCTGACCTGGAATCGAACCCGGGCCACAGCAGTGAAAGTGCTGGATCCTAGCCACTAGACCACCAAGGACTTTACTAGAAAAAAGTTGACTGTCGTCAAACCCATTCTAGAAAAAAGAACCTCTTTCAATTTTCTTTCCAATTCCTCAAAAGGAATTTTCTATGTGCGTGTAACAGTTTCCCTGACCTGGAATCGAACTCGGGCCACAGCAGTGAGAGTGCTGGATCCTAGCCACTAGACCACCAAGGACTTTACTAGAAAAAAGTTGACTGTCGTCAAACCCATTCTAGAAAAAAGAACCTCTTTCAATTTTCTTTCCAATTCCTCAAAAGGAATTTTCTATGTGCGTGTAACAGTTTCCCTGACCTGGAATCGAACTCGGGCCACAGCAGTGAGAGTGCTGGATCCTAGCCACTAGACCACCAAGGACTTTACTAGAAAAAAGTTGACTGTCGTCAAACCCATTCTAGAAAAGGAACCTCTTTCAATGCTTTCTCCAATAAGAATTTTCTGTCTTTCCGTCTATTATAATATCCCTGACCGGGAATCGAACCCGGGCCACAGCAGTGAAAGTGCTGGATCCTAGCCACTAGACCACCAAGGACTTTACTAGAAAAAAGTTGACTGTCGTCAAACCCATTCTAGAAAAAAGAACCTCTTTCAATTTTCTTTCCAATTCCTCAAAAGGAATTTTCTATGTGCGTGTAACAGTTTCCCTGACCTGGAATCGAACCCGGGCCACAGCAGTGAAAGTGCTGGATCCTAGCCACTAGACCACCAAGGACTTTATTAGAAAAAAGTTGACTGTCGTCAAACCCATTCTAATAAAAAGGAACCTCTTTCAATTTTCTTTCCAATTCCTCAAAAGGAATTTTCTATGTGCGTGTAACAGTTTCCCTGACCTGGAATCGAACCCGGGCCACAGCAGTGAAAGTGCTGGATCCTAGCCACTAGACCACCAAGGACTTTATTAGAAAAAAGTTGACTGTCGTCAAACCCATTCTAATAAAAAGGAACCTCTTTCAATTTTCTTTCCAATTCCTCAAAAGGAATTGTCTGTCTGCGTGTAACAGTTTCCCTGACCTGGAATCGAACCCGGGCCACAGCAGTGAGAGTGCTGGATCCTAGCCACTAGACCACCAAGGACTTTACTAGAAAAAAGTTGACTGTCGGAAAATCCATTCTAGAAAAGGAACCTCTTTCAATGCTTTCTCCAATAAGAATTTTCTGTCTATTATAATAGACCTGACCGGGAATCGAACCCGGGCCACAGCAGTGAGAGTGCTGGATCCTAGCCACTAGTCCATCAGGGACCGAACAGGACAAAAGTTGACTGTCGGAAAACCCATTCTAGAAAAAGGAACCTTTTTCCAATTCCTCAAAAGGAATTGTCTGTCTGTCTGTCTGTCTGTCTGTCTGTCTGTCTGTCTGTCTGTCTGTCTGTCTGTCTGTCTGTCTGTCTGTCTGTCTGTCTGTCTGTCTGTCTGTCTGTCTGTCTGTCTGTCTGTCTGTCTGTCTGTCTGTCTGTCTGTCTGTCTGTCTGTCTGTCTGTCTGTCTGTCTGTCTGTCTGTCTGTCTGTCTGTCTGTCTGTCTGTCTGTCTGTCTGTCTGTCTGTCTGTCTGTCTGTCTGTCTGTCTGTCTGTCTGTCTGTCTGTCTGTCTGTCTGTCTGTCTGTCTGTCTGTCTGTCTGTCTGTCTGTCTGTCTGTCTGTCTGTCTGTCTGTCTGTCTGTCTGTCTGTCTGTCTGTCTGTCTGTCTGTCTGTCTGTCTGTCTGTCTGTCTGTCTGTCTGTCTGTCTGTCTGTCTGTCTGTCTGTCTGTCTGTCTGTCTGTCTGTCTGTCTGTCTGTCTGTCTGTCTGTCTGTCTGTCTGTCTGTCTGTCTGTCTGTCTGTCTGTCTGTCTGTCTGTCTGTCTGTCTGTCTGTCTGTCTGTCTGTCTGTCTGTCTGTCTGTCTGTCTGTCTGTCTGTCTGTCTGTCTGTCTGTCTGTCTGTCTGTCTGTCTGTCTGTCTGTCTGTCTGTCTGTCTGTCTGTCTGTCTGTCTGTCTGTCTGTCTGTCTGTCTGTCTGTCTGTCTGTCTGTCTGTCTGTCTGTCTGTCTGTCTGTCTGTCTGTCTGTCTGTCTGTCTGTCTGTCTGTCTGTCTGTCTGTCTGTCTGTCTGTCTGTCTGTCTGTCTGTCTGTCTGTCTGTCTGTCTGTCTGTCTGTCTGTCTGTCTGTCTGTCTGTCTGTCTGTCTGTCTGTCTGTCTGTCTGTCTGTCTGTCTGTCTGTCTGTCTGTCTGTCTGTCTGTCTGTCTGTCTGTCTGTCTGTCTGTCTGTCTGTCTGTCTGTCTGTCTGTCTGTCTGTCTGTCTGTCTGTCTGTCTGTCTGTCTGTCTGTCTGTCTGTCTGTCTGTCTGTCTGTCTGTCTGTCTGTCTGTCTGTCTGTCTGTCTGTCTGTCTGTCTGTCTGTCTGTCTGTCTGTCTGTCTGTCTGTCTGTCTGTCTGTCTGTCTGTCTGTCTGTCTGTCTGTCTGTCTGTCTGTCTGTCTGTCTGTCTGTCTGTCTGTCTGTCTGTCTGTCTGTCTGTCTGTCTGTCTGTCTGTCTGTCTGTCTGTCTGTCTGTCTGTCTGTCTGTCTGTCTGTCTGTCTGTCTGTCTGTCTGTCTGTCTGTCTGTCTGTCTGTCTGTCTGTCTGTCTGTCTGTCTGTCTGTCTGTCTGTCTGTCTGTCTGTCTGTCTGTCTGTCTGTCTGTCTGTCTGTCTGTCTGTCTGTCTGTCTGTCTGTCTGTCTGTCTGTCTGTCTGTCTGTCTGTCTGTCTGTCTGTCTGTCTGTCTGTCTGTCTGTCTGTCTGTCTGTCTGTCTGTCTGTCTGTCTGTCTGTCTGTCTGTCTGTCTGTCTGTCTGTCTGTCTGTCTGTCTGTCTGTCTGTCTGTCTGTCTGTCTGTCTGTCTGTCTGTCTGTCTGTCTGTCTGTCTGTCTGTCTGTCTGTCTGTCTGTCTGTCTGTCTGTCTGTCTGTCTGTCTGTCTGTCTGTCTGTCTGTCTGTCTGTCTGTCTGTCTGTCTGTCTGTCTGTCTGTCTGTCTGTCTGTCATAGTTTCCCTGACTGGGAATCAAACCCGGGCCACAGCAGTGAAAATGCTGGATCCTAGCCACTAGACCACCAAGGACTTTACTAGAAAAAAGTTGACTGTCGTCAAACCCATTCTAGAAAAAGGGAACCTCTTTCAATTTTCTTTCCAATTCCTCAAAAGGAATTTTCTATCTGCGTGTAACAGTTTCCCTGACCTGGAATCGAACCCGGGCCACAGCAGTGAAAGTGCTGGATCCTAGCCACTAGACCACCAAGGACTTTACTAGAAAAAAGTTGACTGTCGTCAAACCCATTCTAGAAAAAAGAACCTCTTTCAATTTTCTTTCCAATTCCTCAAAAGGAATTTTCTATGTGCGTGTAACAGTTTCCCTGACCTGGAATCGAACTCGGGCCACAGCAGTGAGAGTGCTGGATCCTAGCCACTAGACCACCAAGGACTTTACTAGAAAAAAGTTGACTGTCGTCAAACCCATTCTAGAAAAGGAACCTCTTTCAATGCTTTCTCCAATAAGAATTTTCTGTCTTTCCGTCTATTATAATATCCCTGACCGGGAATCGAACCCGGGCCACAGCAGTGAAAGTGCTGGATCCTAGCCACTAGACCACCAAGGACTTTATTAGAAAAAAGTTGACTGTCGTCAAACCCATTCTAATAAAAAGGAACCTCTTTCAATTTTCTTTCCAATTCCTCAAAAGGAATTTTCTATGTGCGTGTAACAGTTTCCCTGACCTGGAATCGAACCCGGGCCACAGCAGTGAAAGTGCTGGATCCTAGCCACTAGACCACCAAGGACTTTATTAGAAAAAAGTTGACTGTCGTCAAACCCATTCTAATAAAAAGGAACCTCTTTCAATTTCTTTCCAATTCCTCAAAAGGAATTGTCTGTCTGCGTGTAACAGTTTCCCTGACCTGGAATCGAACCCGGGCCACAGCAGTGAGAGTGCTGGATCCTAGCCACTAGACCACCAAGGACTTTACTAGAAAAAAGTTGACTGTCGGAAAATCCATTCTAGAAAAGGAACCTCTTTCAATGCTTTCTCCAATAAGAATTTTCTGTCTATTATAATAGACCTGACCGGGAATCGAACCCGGGCCACAGCAGTG
>NW_028283300.1:0-10000 GCF_059441175.1 Urocampus carinirostris
GAGCCCCTGGTGACCCTGGTGGGGAAAAACCCCGCGAGCCCCTGGTGACCCGACGAGCGAAAATTCCCCCCAACCAGCGCAAGTCCCTAACCCAAGCCGGAAGACGAACCACAAGAGGCGGCAGCCAGTCCCCAAACGCAAGCCAGGAGACGAACCACAAGAGGCGCCAGCCAGTCCCCAAACACAAGCCGGGGACCGGCCCACAAGAGGCGGCAGCCAGTCCCCAAACGCAAGCTCCCGCGAGCCCCTGGTGACCCGACGAGCGAAAATTCCCCCCAACCAGCGCAAGTCCCTAACCCAAGCCGGAAGACGAACCACAAGAGGCGGCAGCCAGTCCCCAAACGCAAGCCAGGGACCGGCCCACAGGAGGCTGCAGCCAGTCCCCAAACACAAGCCGGGGACCGGCCCACAAGAGGCGGCAGCCAGTCCCCAAACGCAAGCTCCCGCGAGCCCCTGGTGACCCGACGAGCGAAAATTCCCCCCAACCAGCGCAAGTCCCTAACCCAAGCCGGAAGACGAACCACAAGAGGCGGCAGCCAGTCCCCAAACGCAAGCCAGGAGACGAACCACAAGAGGCGGCAGCCAGTCCCCAAACACCAGCCGGGGACCGGCCCACAAGAGGCGGCAGCCGGTCCCCAAACACCAGCCGGGGACCGGCCCACAAGAGGCGGCAGCCGGTCCCCAAACACCAGCCGGGGACCGGCCCACAAGAGGCGGCAGCCGGTCCCCAAACACCGGCCGGGGACCGGCCCACAGGAGGCGGCAGCCGGTCCCCAAACACCAGCCGGGGACCGGCCCACAGGAGGCGGCAGCCGGTCCCCAAACACCAGCCGGGGACCGGCCCACAGGAGGCGGCAGCCGGTCCCCAAACACCAGCCGGGGACCGGCCCACAGGAGGCGGCAGCCGGTCCCCAAACACCAGCCGGGGACCGGCCCACAGGAGGCGGCAGCCGGTCCCCAAACACCAGCCGGGGACCGGCCCACAGGAGGCGGCAGCCGGTCCCCAAACACCAGCCGGGGACCGGCCCACAAGAGGCGGCAGCCGGTCCCCAAACACCAGCCGGGGACCGGCCCACAGGAGGCGGCAGCCAGTCCCCAAACACTGGCCGGGGAGTGGCACAAATTCTAAGTCCCACGAGCCCCTGGTGACCCGACAATCGGACTTAGTGCAATTTTCCAAGTGCTGCAAGCCAATGTTGGCCCGACAAGTCCCCAAACGGCAGCCCGGTTTTGAGCCACTAGTGTCGGCCTATAAGTCCCCAAACACCGGCCCGGTTTTACGACCACTAGTCCCCCAACACTAGCCCGGGATTCAGCCACTAGTGGCGGGCACAATTCCCCAAACACCGGCCCGGATTTCAGCCACTAGTGGCGGGCACAAGTCCCCCAACACTAGCCCAGTTCTCAGCCACTAGTGGCGGGCACAATTCCCCAAACACCGGTCCGATAATACGCGCGCATATCCCCAAACACCGGCCCGATAATACGCGCACAATTCCCCAAACACCGGCGCGGATTTCAGCCACTATTGGCGGGCACAAGTCCCCCAACACTAGCCCGGGATTCAGCCACTAGTGGCGGGCACGATTCCCCAAACACCGGTCCGATAATACGCGCGCATATCCCCAAACACCGGCCCGATAATACGCGCACAATTCCCCAAACACCGGCGCGGATTTCAGCCACTAGTGGCGGGCACAAGTCCCCCAACACTAGCCAAGTTCTCAGCCACTAGTGGCGGGCACAATTCCCCAAACACCGGCCCGATAATACGCGCACAATTCCCCAAACACCGGCGCGGATTTCAGCCACTATTGGCGGGCACAAGTCCCCCAACACTAGCCCGGGATTCAGCCACTAGTGGCGGGCACGATTCCCCAAACACCGGTCCGATAATACGCGCGCATATCCCCAAACACCGGCCCGATAATACGCGCACAATTCCCCAAACACCGGCGCGGATTTCAGCCACTAGTGGCGGGCACAAGTCCCCCAACACTAGCCAAGTTCTCAGCCACTAGTGGCGGGCACAATTCCCCAAACACCGGTCCGATAATACGCGCGCATATCCCCAAACACCGGCCCGATAATACGCGCACAATTCCCCAAACACCGGCGCGGATTTCAGCCACTAGTGGCGGGCACAAGTCCCCCAACACTAGCCCGGGATTCAGCCACTAGTGGCGGGCACAATTCCCCAAACACCGGTCCGATAATACGCGCGCATATCCCCAAACACCGGCCCGATAATACGCGCACAATTCCCCAAACACCGGCGCGGATTTCAGCCACTATTGGCGGGCACAAGTCCCCCAACACTAGCCCGGGATTCAGCCACTAGTGGCGGGCACGATTCCCCAAACACCGGTCCGATAATACGCGCGCATATCCCCAAACACCGGCCCGATAATACGCGCACAATTCCCCAAACACCGGCCCGGATTTCAGCCACTAGTGGCGGGCACAAGTCCCCCAACACTAGCCAAGTTCTCAGCCACTAGTGGCGGGCACGATTCCCCAAACACCGGTCCGATAATACGCGCGCATATCCCCAAACACCGGCCCGATAATACGCGCACAATTCCCCAAACACCGGCCCGGATTTCAGCCACTAGTGGCGGGCACAAGTCCCCAAACACTAGCCAAGTTCTCAGCCACTAGTGGCGGGCACAATTCCCCAAACACCGGTCCGATAATACGCGCGCATATCCCCAAACACCGGCCCGATAATACGCGCACAATTCCCCAAACACCGGCCCGATAATACGCGCGCAATTCCCCAAACACCGGCCCGATAATACGCGCGCAATTCCCCAAACACCGGCCCGATAATACGCGCACATTTCCCCAAACACCGGCGCGGATTTCAGCCACTATTGGCGGGCACAAGTCCCCCAACACTAGCCCGGGATTCAGCCACTATTGGCGGGCACAAGTCCCCCAACACTAGCCCGGGATTCAGCCACTAGTGGCGGGCACGATTCCCCAAACACCGGCCCGGCGCTGAGTTTATGGCCTCCGAAAGGCCCATACATTCAGACGGGTCCATGTATTTTCAGTTTTCCGTAGCAGGTGTGATTGTTTGTTTAATTAGGTAGTTTGTGTTGGTGACGGTGTTCCTAACTGTGGTGGCTTGTTTGTAGAATGTGGGGCCCTGCGTTTGTGTTATGTTGATTTCTGGTAATTTACTTTTTACTAAGTAGTCTTTCAGGTTTTTGTTTCTTTTAAAGGCTGAGATGATTTTGTAATCTTGGATTATGCTTGTGTTCTGTAGTGTCTGATTTATATTTTGTCCATTCATTCAGACGGGTCCATGTATTTTCAGCGACAGCCGCAGTACCGCCAAAATCCATGCAGCGGCGCTGGATTTATGGCCTCCGAAAGGCCCATTCATTCAGACGGGTCCATGTATTTTCAGCGACAGCCGCAGTACCGCCAAAATCCATGCAGAGGCGCTGAGTTTATGGCCTCCGAAAGGCCCATTCATTCAGACGGGTCCATGTATTTTCAGCGACAGCAGCAGTACCGCCAAAATCCATGCAGCGGCGCTGTATTTATGGCCTCCGAAAGGCCCATTCATTACCAACGGGGCTGCAGTAGCATCCCGCGGCCACGCAGGGGCAGATATTGTGAGGGAATTACATGGTAGTGGACGGAGCGCCCATGCATTTCCAATGGGAGTGCAGTACCTCAAAAATCCGCTCCAAGCCACCGAACTTGAGGGCCCGACGTTCCCTCAACACTAGCCCAGTGCAATCGACATTTCGTTCTGTGTACATTGTTACACAGAATGACAATACAAGGGAATTATTATTATTATTATTATTATTATGTATTCAGCCACTAGTGGCGGGCACAATACCCCAAACACTGGCCCGGCGCTGGCTGAGTTTATGGCCTCCGAAAGGCCCATACATTCAGACGGGTCCATGTATTTTCAGTTTTCCGTAGCAGGTGTGATTGTTTGTTTAATTAGGTAGTTTGTGTTGGTGACGGTGTTCCTAACTGTGGTGGCTTGTTTGTAGAATGTGGGGCCCTGCGTTTGTGTTATGTTGATTTCTGGTAATTTACTTTTTACTAAGTAGTCTTTCAGGTTTTTGTTTCTTTTAAAGGCTGAGATGATTTTGTAATCTTGGATTATGCTTGTGTTCTGTAGTGTCTGATTTATATTTTGTCCATTCATTCAGACGGGTCCATGTATTTTCAGCGACAGCCGCAGTACCGCCAAAATCCATGCAGCGGCGCTGAGTTTATGGCCTCCGAAAGGCCCATTCATTCAGACGGGTCCATGTATTTTCAGCGACAGCCGCAGTACCGCCAAAATCCATGCAGCGGCGCTGGGTTTATGGAATCCGAAAGGCCCATTCATTCAGACGGGTCCATGTATTTTCAACGACAGCCGCAGTACCGCCAAAATCCATGCAGCGGCGCTGTATTTATGGCCTCCGAAAGGCCCATTCATTCCCAACGGGGCAGCAGTAGCATCGCGCGGCCACGCGGGGGCAGATATTGTGAGGGAATTACATTGTAGTGGACGGAGCGCCCATGTATTCCTATGGGCAATGCATTTCCAATGGGAGTGCAGTACCTCAAAAATCCGCTAGAGGGCCCCGAACTTGAGGGCCCGGCGTTCCCTCAAGTGCCGATTTTATACCCCCTTCTCCAGCCGACAGCCAGAATTATATTAGGGACTCGCAATTTTGAGAGGTGAGCACCAGGGCTAATCAGCGGCCACCCGTGACCATTGAGTCCGACAGAGCAGAGGCTAGGGGCGGCCTCGCATCTCGCAATTACCGAGGGAAGATGCCGGTTCTCGAAAAATTTCTAAGTTTTTCAAATTTTAAAGTATTGAAGTATTTAGGGCGCTTCCCGCGGCCCTGGCTTTTGCATGTACCCCTCTAAGCTCCGGTTCTCGAAAAATGTCTAAGTTTTTCAAACTTTAAAGTATTGAAGCCGGACTTCCGCGGAGGCTGACAGGGGGCCTCCATCGAAGCACCCTTCACCCCCGGGTGAGCCGGCGTCGGCCCACGGGCCTGCCGGTTCCCCAACTGAGCGATTGGCACACGAGACCCGCCTCGGAGGGCCCACGTCGGCCGGCGCAAGCCGGTGTTCGGGCGTGCGGCTCCTCCGGCTTTGCGGGTCAAGCTCCAGCGCCGAGGATACTAGGCAAACGTTGGGCCCCCCCGAGCCGAGTGGATACCCGCCTCAGAAAGAGCTGGGGCGGTACGTACGGACGGCCTCACTAAGAGGGAACGGAAGCTACTAAAGCACACGTATAACTGTCCGATGTGCGAACGAAAGTGAGGCCGGACGAATCCGATACGAGTTACGAGTGAGGCGGGATCCACGGCTGGCACTCGCGGGGCCCTCTTGCGAAACCATGCCTCGGCGTGAACCTTTTGGCGGCAGAACCAAGACGAACCGAGGTCGAGCTTCCGTCTCGAGCCACACCCAGACGTCCGACCGTCGCGGAGCCCGACGCCACGCGTGCTAGGGCTCCGCGCGAAACATCGTTTCACGACACCCGCTCGTCAGCCCGTCCGAACGTATACGAGTGTCGCGCGGCCCCCCGGGCCCGGCTGTAGCCACAGCCTCGTCCCGGACCAGGGCCGCACCGCCACCAGCAGCGCCCCCCCGGCGGCAGACGCACTCTGGTTGATCCTGCCAGTAGCATATGCTTGTTTTCAAGATTAAGCCATGCATGTCTAAGTACGAATGGCCAGTACAGTGAAACTGCGAACGGCTCATTAAATCAGTTATGGTTCCTTTGATCGCTCCACCGTTACTTGGATAACTGTGGCAAATCCAGAGCTAATACATGCAAACGAGCGCCGACTCGCGGGCGGGGCTCCGGCCTCGCCCCGGGGACGCGTGCATTTATCAGACACAAAAACCCACGCGGTGTCCGGCGGGCGGGGGCTCAGCCGTCGCGCGCGTCCCCCGCGTCCGGCCTCCGCCTCTCCGGGCGGGGGCGTAAGCGGCGCGGGCGGCTCCGCGCGCGCCGGTCCTCGTTCCGCCGGCCCGGCCCCCCCTTTGTGTTGACTCAGGATAACCTCGTGCCGATCGCTCGCCCACCCGAGGCGGCGACGACTCATTCGAATGTCTGCCCTATCAACTTTCGATGGTAGACTCTGCGCCTACCATGGTGACCACGGGTAACGGGGAATCAGGGTTCGATTCCGGAGAGGGAGCATGAGAAACGGCTACCACATCCAAGGAAGGCAGCAGGCGCGCAAATTACCCACTCCCGACACGGGGAGGTAGTGACGAAAAATAACAATACGGGACTCGTTCGAGTCTCCGTAATTGGAATGAGCCGAACACAAACCCATCGGCCAGCATCCATTGGAGGGCAAGTCTGGTGCCAGCAGCCGCGGTAATTCCAGCTCCAATAGCGTATTTTAAAGTTGCTGCAGTTAAAAAGCTCCTAGTTGGACCCCGGGACGCGAGCTGACGGTCCGCCGCGAGGCGTGCATCCGTCTGTCCCAGCCCCTGCCTCTCGGCAAAAGCCCCCGTGATGCCCTTCGCTGGGTGTCACTCGCGGGGCCCGAAGCGTTTACTTTGAGGAAATTAGAGTGTTCAAAGCAGGCCACACGGCCGCCCCTGCATATCGCAGCTGGGAATAATGGAATAGGACTCCGGTTCTATTTTGTGGGTTGTCATGAACTGGGGCCATGATTAAGAGGGACGGCCGGGGGCATTCGTACTGCGCCGCTAGAGGTGAAATTCTTGGACCGGCGCAAGACGGACGAGAGCGAAAGCATTTGCCAAGAATGTTTTCATTAATCAAGAACGAAAGTCGGAGGTTCGAAGACGATCAGATACCGTCCTAGTTCCGACCATAAACGATGCCGACTCGCGATCCGGCGGCGTTATTCCCATGACCCGCCGAGCAGCACCCGGGAAACCGACCAAGTGTCTGGGTTCCGGGGGGAGTATTGTTGCAAAGCTGAAACTTAAAGGAATTGACGGAAGGGCACCACCAGGAGTGGAGCATGCGGCTTAATTTGACTCAACACGGGAAACCTCACCCGGCCCGGACACGGAAAGGATTGACAGATTGAAGGCTCTTTCTCGATACCGTGGGTGGTGGTGCATGGCCGTTCGTAGTTGGTGGAGCGATTTGTCTGGTTAATTCCGATAACGAACGAGACTCAAACATACTAAATAGTACCGCGGCCCCCCGCGCGGTCGGCGGCAGAAAACTTCTTAGAGGGACAAGTGGCTCTCAGCCACACGAGAATGAGCAATAACAGGTCTGTGATGCCCTTAGATGTCCGGGGCTGCACGCGCGCCACACTGAGCGTATAAGCGCGTCGTCTATCCCCGCGCCGGCAGGCGCGGGTAATCCTATGAACCCCGCTCGTGACAGGGCCTGGGGATTGCAATTATTTCCCACCAACGAGGAATTCCCAGTAAGCGCGGGTCATTAGCCTGCGTTGATTAAGTCCCTGCCCTTTGTACACACCGCCCGTCGCTACTACCGATCGGATGGCTTAGTGAGGTCCTCGGATAGTCCCCGCCGGGGCCGGCCCCGGCTCCGGCGGTGTGCCAGAAGACGGTCGAACTTGACTATCTAGAGGAAGTAAAAGTCGTAACAAGGTTTCTGTAGGTGAACCTGCAGAAGGATCATTAACGTACGAGCGGCAGCAGATCCGCCTCGGTACACCCCCGACGAGCCAGACGCCGAGGGCGGCGGGTCGTCGCAGGCGGAGGAAGAGGGTAGACCGGGACGGGACGGGACGGGGGGCGCGGCGCGGGTCACTCCCGGGCCGCGCGTCGGAGCGAGTTCGGCGGGCGCCACGCGGCGCGGCGCGACGCGAGAAAAGGCGGCGGGCGATGTCGCGCTACCTCCGTGCGAGCGGGGTAGCGCGCTCGTCCGACGACCCCAGTAGCGCGGCGCGGCGCGACGACAGGCGACCGCCAGCGACGGGCGAAAGGCGGCGGCCGTGCGCGGGACCCCCGTAACCGGGGAATCCCCCTATGCCGACGACCCTAGCTCGGCGCGGTTCTCGCGCTTCCGGCGCGCGCTTCCGGGGCGGCACTCGCCTCGACGACCTCCCGTCCTTTAAAGGTAACGGTTCGGGCCGGCGCCCCGGCGTCCGTCCGCCCGTCGGTGTCGCGTGTCCGTGCGGCGCGGGGCTGCTCTCGGCGAGGGTCGCCGAGCAAGCGGATCCCCGCACGGATCACAACGGCCGTATGGCGGCGGCGTCGGGACGCCCGCCCGAGACGAAGGTTCAGGGCGACGAAACGGTGCTCCCACCGGCTACCTTTTTCCCCGGCCAAACGCGTCCGTCGGCCGGAGCCCTCGAGGGGCCGCGTAGCGCGCGCGTGGGCCGGCCCCCGGACACCGGAGTTCCTCCCGGGGCTCCGGACACCGGGGGTTCGGTTCCGCGCGGTCCGCCGCGGTCTCCTCTGTCCATCCATAGTCCGGGCAGGCCGCGGCCGGGTCGGGGGCCAGTCCCCCCTCGGTGTCAGCGCGGTCGCGCCGCCCTTGTAAACCAAACCCACTCGCTGACGGGTAGCAACACCCAAAGCGTCGCTTCGCGGCGCGGCGGGGCTTCCAAGTCGGATGGCCTTCCGGGGTCCGGGTAGGAGACGCCGGGGGCCGGCCTCAGCGCCGAGCCCCCGACCTACCCGGCGAGTCCGGTCGCCGAGTCGTGTCAGGCCCGAGCGGGAGACGCCGGGCGCCGGCCTCAGCGCCGAGCGCCCGACCTACCCGGGCCGACGCACGTCTCGGGCGCCGTCGCGGCCCCGAGCGGGAGACGCCGGGCGCCGGCCTCAGCGCCGCGCGCCCGACCCGCTCGGCTCGTCGCGGCGTCGCGCGTATCGCGCCCGTCGGTAACCGCGCCGCGGGTTAGGGGCTCGCTCGCGGGAGCGACCGAACGGCACCCGCGGCGCGTTCGTCTCCGGTACAAACCCTGTCGTGAATTTGTCTCCGATCGTCCCGGGCGGACGTAAAAGGGCCCAAACGTACGACTCTTAGCGGTGGATCACTCGGCTCGTGCGTCGATGAAGAACGCAGCTAGCTGCGAGAACTAATGTGATTTGCAGGACACATTGATCATCGACACTTTGAACGCACATTGCGGCCCCGGTTTTACCCCGGGGCCACGCCTGTCTGAGCGGCGCTTTCCAATCGATCGGACGCGGGCCGGGCCCTCCGCGACATTCCGCCGGTCCGTCCGGCGGGTGGCGCGAGAACCCGGTCCGCGCGGGCGAGGCTCGGGCCCTCCGCGACATTCCGCCGGTCCGCCCGGCGGGTGGCGCGCGACCCGTGTCCCCGCCCACTCCGCGGCTGGGGTTTCGCAGGGACCCCCGTCCCTTCGTACCCTCAAATACAGACTCGGGCGGCGCTCCGTGTCCGTCCGCCCGTCGGTGTCGCGCGTCCGCGCGTCCGGAGGTGCTTCTCGGCTGCCGGTGAGTACGGCTGGTACTTAGCATACCGAGAAGGTGCTCCGCGCGCGCGGCTCCGCGCGGCGGCCCGTATGGCGGCGGCGCTCGGCGCCCTCCTCAGGTAAAGGTCCCGGTCGGCGCCTCGGCGTCCGTCCGCCCGTCGGTGTCGCGTGTCCGTGCGGCGCGGGGCTGCTCTCGGCGAGGGTCGCCGAGCAAGCGGATCCCCGCACGGATCACAACGGCCGTATGGCGGCGGCGCCGGTCCCGGCGCCGGCCCCGACCGCACAGCTCTACGCGCACGCCCTCAGATCAGACGAGACGACCCGCTGAATTTAAGCATATTACTAAGCGGAGGAAAAGAAACTAACCAGGATTCCCTCAGTAGCGGCGAGCGAAGAGGGAAAAGCCCAGCGCCGAATCCCCGCCCTGCGGTAGGGCGAGGGAAATGTGGCGTACGGAAGGCCGCTTTAGCCCGGCGCCGCTCGGGGGCCCGAGTCCTTCTGATAGAGGCTCAGCCCAGGGACGGTGTGAGGCCGGTAGCGGCCCCCGGCTCGCCGGGGCGAGGCCTTCTCGGAGTCGGGTTGCTTGTGAATGCAGCCCAAAG
>NW_028283300.1:15000-24112 GCF_059441175.1 Urocampus carinirostris
GCGCAAGTCCCTAACCCAAGCCGGAAGACGAACCACAAGAGGCGGCAGCCAGTCCCCAAACGCAAGCCAGGAGACGAACCACAAGAGGCGGCAGCCAGTCCCCAAACACCAGCCGGGGACCGGCCCACAAGAGGCGGCAGCCGGTCCCCAAACACCAGCCGGGGACCGGCCCACAAGAGGCGGCAGCCGGTCCCCAAACACCAGCCGGGGACCGGCCCACAAGAGGCGGCAGCCGGTCCCCAAACACCGGCCGGGGACCGGCCCACAGGAGGCGGCAGCCGGTCCCCAAACACCAGCCGGGGACCGGCCCACAGGAGGCGGCAGCCGGTCCCCAAACACCAGCCGGGGACCGGCCCACAGGAGGCGGCAGCCGGTCCCCAAACACCAGCCGGGGACCGGCCCACAGGAGGCGGCAGCCGGTCCCCAAACACCAGCCGGGGACCGGCCCACAGGAGGCGGCAGCCGGTCCCCAAACACCAGCCGGGGACCGGCCCACAGGAGGCGGCAGCCGGTCCCCAAACACCAGCCGGGGACCGGCCCACAAGAGGCGGCAGCCGGTCCCCAAACACCAGCCGGGGACCGGCCCACAGGAGGCGGCAGCCAGTCCCCAAACACTGGCCGGGGAGTGGCACAAATTCTAAGTCCCACGAGCCCCTGGTGACCCGACAATCGGACTTAGTGCAATTTTCCAAGTGCTGCAAGCCAATGTTGGCCCGACAAGTCCCCAAACGGCAGCCCGGTTTTGAGCCACTAGTGTCGGCCTATAAGTCCCCAAACACCGGCCCGGTTTTACGACCACTAGTCCCCCAACACTAGCCCGGGATTCAGCCACTAGTGGCGGGCACAATTCCCCAAACACCGGCCCGGATTTCAGCCACTAGTGGCGGGCACAAGTCCCCCAACACTAGCCCAGTTCTCAGCCACTAGTGGCGGGCACAATTCCCCAAACACCGGTCCGATAATACGCGCGCATATCCCCAAACACCGGCCCGATAATACGCGCACAATTCCCCAAACACCGGCGCGGATTTCAGCCACTATTGGCGGGCACAAGTCCCCCAACACTAGCCCGGGATTCAGCCACTAGTGGCGGGCACGATTCCCCAAACACCGGTCCGATAATACGCGCGCATATCCCCAAACACCGGCCCGATAATACGCGCACAATTCCCCAAACACCGGCGCGGATTTCAGCCACTAGTGGCGGGCACAAGTCCCCCAACACTAGCCAAGTTCTCAGCCACTAGTGGCGGGCACAATTCCCCAAACACCGGCCCGATAATACGCGCACAATTCCCCAAACACCGGCGCGGATTTCAGCCACTATTGGCGGGCACAAGTCCCCCAACACTAGCCCGGGATTCAGCCACTAGTGGCGGGCACGATTCCCCAAACACCGGTCCGATAATACGCGCGCATATCCCCAAACACCGGCCCGATAATACGCGCACAATTCCCCAAACACCGGCGCGGATTTCAGCCACTAGTGGCGGGCACAAGTCCCCCAACACTAGCCAAGTTCTCAGCCACTAGTGGCGGGCACAATTCCCCAAACACCGGTCCGATAATACGCGCGCATATCCCCAAACACCGGCCCGATAATACGCGCACAATTCCCCAAACACCGGCGCGGATTTCAGCCACTAGTGGCGGGCACAAGTCCCCCAACACTAGCCCGGGATTCAGCCACTAGTGGCGGGCACAATTCCCCAAACACCGGTCCGATAATACGCGCGCATATCCCCAAACACCGGCCCGATAATACGCGCACAATTCCCCAAACACCGGCGCGGATTTCAGCCACTATTGGCGGGCACAAGTCCCCCAACACTAGCCCGGGATTCAGCCACTAGTGGCGGGCACGATTCCCCAAACACCGGTCCGATAATACGCGCGCATATCCCCAAACACCGGCCCGATAATACGCGCACAATTCCCCAAACACCGGCCCGGATTTCAGCCACTAGTGGCGGGCACAAGTCCCCCAACACTAGCCAAGTTCTCAGCCACTAGTGGCGGGCACGATTCCCCAAACACCGGTCCGATAATACGCGCGCATATCCCCAAACACCGGCCCGATAATACGCGCACAATTCCCCAAACACCGGCCCGGATTTCAGCCACTAGTGGCGGGCACAAGTCCCCAAACACTAGCCAAGTTCTCAGCCACTAGTGGCGGGCACAATTCCCCAAACACCGGTCCGATAATACGCGCGCATATCCCCAAACACCGGCCCGATAATACGCGCACAATTCCCCAAACACCGGCCCGATAATACGCGCGCAATTCCCCAAACACCGGCCCGATAATACGCGCGCAATTCCCCAAACACCGGCCCGATAATACGCGCACATTTCCCCAAACACCGGCGCGGATTTCAGCCACTATTGGCGGGCACAAGTCCCCCAACACTAGCCCGGGATTCAGCCACTATTGGCGGGCACAAGTCCCCCAACACTAGCCCGGGATTCAGCCACTAGTGGCGGGCACGATTCCCCAAACACCGGCCCGGCGCTGAGTTTATGGCCTCCGAAAGGCCCATACATTCAGACGGGTCCATGTATTTTCAGTTTTCCGTAGCAGGTGTGATTGTTTGTTTAATTAGGTAGTTTGTGTTGGTGACGGTGTTCCTAACTGTGGTGGCTTGTTTGTAGAATGTGGGGCCCTGCGTTTGTGTTATGTTGATTTCTGGTAATTTACTTTTTACTAAGTAGTCTTTCAGGTTTTTGTTTCTTTTAAAGGCTGAGATGATTTTGTAATCTTGGATTATGCTTGTGTTCTGTAGTGTCTGATTTATATTTTGTCCATTCATTCAGACGGGTCCATGTATTTTCAGCGACAGCCGCAGTACCGCCAAAATCCATGCAGCGGCGCTGGATTTATGGCCTCCGAAAGGCCCATTCATTCAGACGGGTCCATGTATTTTCAGCGACAGCCGCAGTACCGCCAAAATCCATGCAGAGGCGCTGAGTTTATGGCCTCCGAAAGGCCCATTCATTCAGACGGGTCCATGTATTTTCAGCGACAGCAGCAGTACCGCCAAAATCCATGCAGCGGCGCTGTATTTATGGCCTCCGAAAGGCCCATTCATTACCAACGGGGCTGCAGTAGCATCCCGCGGCCACGCAGGGGCAGATATTGTGAGGGAATTACATGGTAGTGGACGGAGCGCCCATGCATTTCCAATGGGAGTGCAGTACCTCAAAAATCCGCTCCAAGCCACCGAACTTGAGGGCCCGACGTTCCCTCAACACTAGCCCAGTGCAATCGACATTTCGTTCTGTGTACATTGTTACACAGAATGACAATACAAGGGAATTATTATTATTATTATTATTATTATGTATTCAGCCACTAGTGGCGGGCACAATACCCCAAACACTGGCCCGGCGCTGGCTGAGTTTATGGCCTCCGAAAGGCCCATACATTCAGACGGGTCCATGTATTTTCAGTTTTCCGTAGCAGGTGTGATTGTTTGTTTAATTAGGTAGTTTGTGTTGGTGACGGTGTTCCTAACTGTGGTGGCTTGTTTGTAGAATGTGGGGCCCTGCGTTTGTGTTATGTTGATTTCTGGTAATTTACTTTTTACTAAGTAGTCTTTCAGGTTTTTGTTTCTTTTAAAGGCTGAGATGATTTTGTAATCTTGGATTATGCTTGTGTTCTGTAGTGTCTGATTTATATTTTGTCCATTCATTCAGACGGGTCCATGTATTTTCAGCGACAGCCGCAGTACCGCCAAAATCCATGCAGCGGCGCTGAGTTTATGGCCTCCGAAAGGCCCATTCATTCAGACGGGTCCATGTATTTTCAGCGACAGCCGCAGTACCGCCAAAATCCATGCAGCGGCGCTGGGTTTATGGAATCCGAAAGGCCCATTCATTCAGACGGGTCCATGTATTTTCAACGACAGCCGCAGTACCGCCAAAATCCATGCAGCGGCGCTGTATTTATGGCCTCCGAAAGGCCCATTCATTCCCAACGGGGCAGCAGTAGCATCGCGCGGCCACGCGGGGGCAGATATTGTGAGGGAATTACATTGTAGTGGACGGAGCGCCCATGTATTCCTATGGGCAATGCATTTCCAATGGGAGTGCAGTACCTCAAAAATCCGCTAGAGGGCCCCGAACTTGAGGGCCCGGCGTTCCCTCAAGTGCCGATTTTATACCCCCTTCTCCAGCCGACAGCCAGAATTATATTAGGGACTCGCAATTTTGAGAGGTGAGCACCAGGGCTAATCAGCGGCCACCCGTGACCATTGAGTCCGACAGAGCAGAGGCTAGGGGCGGCCTCGCATCTCGCAATTACCGAGGGAAGATGCCGGTTCTCGAAAAATTTCTAAGTTTTTCAAATTTTAAAGTATTGAAGTATTTAGGGCGCTTCCCGCGGCCCTGGCTTTTGCATGTACCCCTCTAAGCTCCGGTTCTCGAAAAATGTCTAAGTTTTTCAAACTTTAAAGTATTGAAGCCGGACTTCCGCGGAGGCTGACAGGGGGCCTCCATCGAAGCACCCTTCACCCCCGGGTGAGCCGGCGTCGGCCCACGGGCCTGCCGGTTCCCCAACTGAGCGATTGGCACACGAGACCCGCCTCGGAGGGCCCACGTCGGCCGGCGCAAGCCGGTGTTCGGGCGTGCGGCTCCTCCGGCTTTGCGGGTCAAGCTCCAGCGCCGAGGATACTAGGCAAACGTTGGGCCCCCCCGAGCCGAGTGGATACCCGCCTCAGAAAGAGCTGGGGCGGTACGTACGGACGGCCTCACTAAGAGGGAACGGAAGCTACTAAAGCACACGTATAACTGTCCGATGTGCGAACGAAAGTGAGGCCGGACGAATCCGATACGAGTTACGAGTGAGGCGGGATCCACGGCTGGCACTCGCGGGGCCCTCTTGCGAAACCATGCCTCGGCGTGAACCTTTTGGCGGCAGAACCAAGACGAACCGAGGTCGAGCTTCCGTCTCGAGCCACACCCAGACGTCCGACCGTCGCGGAGCCCGACGCCACGCGTGCTAGGGCTCCGCGCGAAACATCGTTTCACGACACCCGCTCGTCAGCCCGTCCGAACGTATACGAGTGTCGCGCGGCCCCCCGGGCCCGGCTGTAGCCACAGCCTCGTCCCGGACCAGGGCCGCACCGCCACCAGCAGCGCCCCCCCGGCGGCAGACGCACTCTGGTTGATCCTGCCAGTAGCATATGCTTGTTTTCAAGATTAAGCCATGCATGTCTAAGTACGAATGGCCAGTACAGTGAAACTGCGAACGGCTCATTAAATCAGTTATGGTTCCTTTGATCGCTCCACCGTTACTTGGATAACTGTGGCAAATCCAGAGCTAATACATGCAAACGAGCGCCGACTCGCGGGCGGGGCTCCGGCCTCGCCCCGGGGACGCGTGCATTTATCAGACACAAAAACCCACGCGGTGTCCGGCGGGCGGGGGCTCAGCCGTCGCGCGCGTCCCCCGCGTCCGGCCTCCGCCTCTCCGGGCGGGGGCGTAAGCGGCGCGGGCGGCTCCGCGCGCGCCGGTCCTCGTTCCGCCGGCCCGGCCCCCCCTTTGTGTTGACTCAGGATAACCTCGTGCCGATCGCTCGCCCACCCGAGGCGGCGACGACTCATTCGAATGTCTGCCCTATCAACTTTCGATGGTAGACTCTGCGCCTACCATGGTGACCACGGGTAACGGGGAATCAGGGTTCGATTCCGGAGAGGGAGCATGAGAAACGGCTACCACATCCAAGGAAGGCAGCAGGCGCGCAAATTACCCACTCCCGACACGGGGAGGTAGTGACGAAAAATAACAATACGGGACTCGTTCGAGTCTCCGTAATTGGAATGAGCCGAACACAAACCCATCGGCCAGCATCCATTGGAGGGCAAGTCTGGTGCCAGCAGCCGCGGTAATTCCAGCTCCAATAGCGTATTTTAAAGTTGCTGCAGTTAAAAAGCTCCTAGTTGGACCCCGGGACGCGAGCTGACGGTCCGCCGCGAGGCGTGCATCCGTCTGTCCCAGCCCCTGCCTCTCGGCAAAAGCCCCCGTGATGCCCTTCGCTGGGTGTCACTCGCGGGGCCCGAAGCGTTTACTTTGAGGAAATTAGAGTGTTCAAAGCAGGCCACACGGCCGCCCCTGCATATCGCAGCTGGGAATAATGGAATAGGACTCCGGTTCTATTTTGTGGGTTGTCATGAACTGGGGCCATGATTAAGAGGGACGGCCGGGGGCATTCGTACTGCGCCGCTAGAGGTGAAATTCTTGGACCGGCGCAAGACGGACGAGAGCGAAAGCATTTGCCAAGAATGTTTTCATTAATCAAGAACGAAAGTCGGAGGTTCGAAGACGATCAGATACCGTCCTAGTTCCGACCATAAACGATGCCGACTCGCGATCCGGCGGCGTTATTCCCATGACCCGCCGAGCAGCACCCGGGAAACCGACCAAGTGTCTGGGTTCCGGGGGGAGTATTGTTGCAAAGCTGAAACTTAAAGGAATTGACGGAAGGGCACCACCAGGAGTGGAGCATGCGGCTTAATTTGACTCAACACGGGAAACCTCACCCGGCCCGGACACGGAAAGGATTGACAGATTGAAGGCTCTTTCTCGATACCGTGGGTGGTGGTGCATGGCCGTTCGTAGTTGGTGGAGCGATTTGTCTGGTTAATTCCGATAACGAACGAGACTCAAACATACTAAATAGTACCGCGGCCCCCCGCGCGGTCGGCGGCAGAAAACTTCTTAGAGGGACAAGTGGCTCTCAGCCACACGAGAATGAGCAATAACAGGTCTGTGATGCCCTTAGATGTCCGGGGCTGCACGCGCGCCACACTGAGCGTATAAGCGCGTCGTCTATCCCCGCGCCGGCAGGCGCGGGTAATCCTATGAACCCCGCTCGTGACAGGGCCTGGGGATTGCAATTATTTCCCACCAACGAGGAATTCCCAGTAAGCGCGGGTCATTAGCCTGCGTTGATTAAGTCCCTGCCCTTTGTACACACCGCCCGTCGCTACTACCGATCGGATGGCTTAGTGAGGTCCTCGGATAGTCCCCGCCGGGGCCGGCCCCGGCTCCGGCGGTGTGCCAGAAGACGGTCGAACTTGACTATCTAGAGGAAGTAAAAGTCGTAACAAGGTTTCTGTAGGTGAACCTGCAGAAGGATCATTAACGTACGAGCGGCAGCAGATCCGCCTCGGTACACCCCCGACGAGCCAGACGCCGAGGGCGGCGGGTCGTCGCAGGCGGAGGAAGAGGGTAGACCGGGACGGGACGGGACGGGGGGCGCGGCGCGGGTCACTCCCGGGCCGCGCGTCGGAGCGAGTTCGGCGGGCGCCACGCGGCGCGGCGCGACGCGAGAAAAGGCGGCGGGCGATGTCGCGCTACCTCCGTGCGAGCGGGGTAGCGCGCTCGTCCGACGACCCCAGTAGCGCGGCGCGGCGCGACGACAGGCGACCGCCAGCGACGGGCGAAAGGCGGCGGCCGTGCGCGGGACCCCCGTAACCGGGGAATCCCCCTATGCCGACGACCCTAGCTCGGCGCGGTTCTCGCGCTTCCGGCGCGCGCTTCCGGGGCGGCACTCGCCTCGACGACCTCCCGTCCTTTAAAGGTAACGGTTCGGGCCGGCGCCCCGGCGTCCGTCCGCCCGTCGGTGTCGCGTGTCCGTGCGGCGCGGGGCTGCTCTCGGCGAGGGTCGCCGAGCAAGCGGATCCCCGCACGGATCACAACGGCCGTATGGCGGCGGCGTCGGGACGCCCGCCCGAGACGAAGGTTCAGGGCGACGAAACGGTGCTCCCACCGGCTACCTTTTTCCCCGGCCAAACGCGTCCGTCGGCCGGAGCCCTCGAGGGGCCGCGTAGCGCGCGCGTGGGCCGGCCCCCGGACACCGGAGTTCCTCCCGGGGCTCCGGACACCGGGGGTTCGGTTCCGCGCGGTCCGCCGCGGTCTCCTCTGTCCATCCATAGTCCGGGCAGGCCGCGGCCGGGTCGGGGGCCAGTCCCCCCTCGGTGTCAGCGCGGTCGCGCCGCCCTTGTAAACCAAACCCACTCGCTGACGGGTAGCAACACCCAAAGCGTCGCTTCGCGGCGCGGCGGGGCTTCCAAGTCGGATGGCCTTCCGGGGTCCGGGTAGGAGACGCCGGGGGCCGGCCTCAGCGCCGAGCCCCCGACCTACCCGGCGAGTCCGGTCGCCGAGTCGTGTCAGGCCCGAGCGGGAGACGCCGGGCGCCGGCCTCAGCGCCGAGCGCCCGACCTACCCGGGCCGACGCACGTCTCGGGCGCCGTCGCGGCCCCGAGCGGGAGACGCCGGGCGCCGGCCTCAGCGCCGCGCGCCCGACCCGCTCGGCTCGTCGCGGCGTCGCGCGTATCGCGCCCGTCGGTAACCGCGCCGCGGGTTAGGGGCTCGCTCGCGGGAGCGATCCGAACGGCACCCGCGGCGCGTTCGTCTCCGGTACAAACCCTGTCGTGAATTTGTCTCCGATCGTCCCGGGCGGACGTAAAAGGGCCCAAACGTACGACTCTTAGCGGTGGATCACTCGGCTCGTGCGTCGATGAAGAACGCAGCTAGCTGCGAGAACTAATGTGATTTGCAGGACACATTGATCATCGACACTTTGAACGCACATTGCGGCCCCGGTTTTACCCCGGGGCCACGCCTGTCTGAGCGGCGCTTTCCAATCGATCGGACGCGGGCCGGGCCCTCCGCGACATTCCGCCGGTCCGTCCGGCGGGTGGCGCGAGAACCCGGTCCGCGCGGGCGAGGCTCGGGCCCTCCGCGACATTCCGCCGGTCCGCCCGGCGGGTGGCGCGCGACCCGTGTCCCCGCCCACTCCGCGGCTGGGGTTTCGCAGGGACCCCCGTCCCTTCGTACCCTCAAATACAGACTCGGGCGGCGCTCCGTGTCCGTCCGCCCGTCGGTGTCGCGCGTCCGCGCGTCCGGAGGTGCTTCTCGGCTGCCGGTGAGTACGGCTGGTACTTAGCATACCGAGAAGGTGCTCCGCGCGCGCGGCTCCGCGCGGCGGCCCGTATGGCGGCGGCGCTCGGCGCCCTCCTCAGGTAAAGGTCCCGGTCGGCGCCTCGGCGTCCGTCCGCCCGTCGGTGTCGCGTGTCCGTGCGGCGCGGGGCTGCTCTCGGCGAG
>NW_028283301.1:0-24029 GCF_059441175.1 Urocampus carinirostris
AAAAAGCTCAACTTTTTGAGTTATGCAAGTTTTCATACAAGTGTGACTTGCAGGCTCAAAAGCTCTCTTTTAAGCTTATCTGCGCCTGAAACGTCCGAAAAAGCAATCATTTAATAATGACAATAACTTTTGAACCATGCATGCTAGAATCATGATACTTGCTTTCCTGGGTTTGAAATCTTCTGAATTTTCTATATTTAGTGCAGATTTGGTGAAAAAAGCTCAACTTTTTGAGTTATGCAAGTTTTCATACAAGTGTGACTTGCAGGCTCAAAAGCTCTCTTTTAAGCTTATCTGCGCCTGAAACGTCCGAAAAAGCAATCATTTAATAATGACAATAACTTTTAAACTATGCCTGCTAGAATCATGATTCTTGCTTTCCTGGGTTGGAAATCTTCTGAATTTTCTATATTTAGTGCAGATTTGGTGAAAAAAGCTCAACTTTTTGAGTTATGCAAGTTTTCATACAAGTGTGACTTGCAGGCTCAAAAGCTCTCTTTTACGCGTATCTGCGCCTGAAACGTCCGAAAAAGCAATCATTTAATAATGACAATAACTTTTGAACCATGCATGCTAGAATCATGATTCTTGCTTTCCTGGGTTGGAAATCTTCCGAATTTTCTATATTTAGTGCAGATTTGGTGAAAAAAGCTCAACTTTTTGAGTTATGCAAGTTTTCATACAAGTGTGACTTGCAGGCTCAAAAGCTCTCTTTTACGCGTATCTGCGCCTGAAACGTCCGAAAAAGCAATCATTTAATAATGACAATAACTTTTGAACCATGCATGCTAGAATCATGATTCTTGCTTTCCTGGGTTGGAAATCTTCTGAATTTTCTATATTTAGTGCAGATTTGGTGAAAAAAGCTCAACCTTTTGAGTTATGCAAGTTTTCATACAAGTGTGACTTGCAGGCTCAAAAGCTCTCTTTTACGCGTATCTGCGCCTGAAACGTCCGAAAAAGCAATCATTTAATAATGACAATAACTTTTGAACCATGCATGCTAGAATCATGGTTCTTGCTTTCCTGGGTTGGAAATCTTCTGAATTTTCTATATTTAGTGCAGATTTGGTGAAAAAAGCTCAACTTTTTGAGTTATGCAAGTTTTCATACAAGTGTGACTTTTGCAGGCTCAAAAGCTCTCTTTTAAGCTTATCTGCGCCTGAAACGTCCGAAAAAGCAATCATTTAATAATGACAATAACTTTTAAACCATGCATGCTAGAATCATGATTCTTGCTTTCCTGGGTTGGAAATCTTCTGAATTTTCTATATTTAGTGCAGATTTGGTGAAAAAAGCTCAACTTTTTGAGTTATGCAAGTTTTCATACAAGTGTGAATTGCAGGCTCAAAAGCTCTCTTTTACGCGTATCTGCGCCTGAAACGTCCGAAAAAGCAATCATTTAATAATGACAATAACTTTTGAACCATGCATGCTAGAATCATGATTCTTGCTTTCCTGGGTTGGAAATCTTCTGAATTTTCTATATTTAGTGCAGATTTGGTGAAAAAAGCTCAACTTTTTGAGTTATGCAAGTTTTCATGCAAGTGTGACTTGCAGGCTGAAAAGCTCTCTTTTAAGCTTATCTGCGCCTGAAACGTCCGAAAAAGCAATCATTTAATAATGACAATAACTTTTGAACCATGCATGCTAGAATCATGATTCTTGCTTTCCTGGGTTGGAAATCTTCTGAATTTTCTATATTTAGTGCAGATTTGGTGAAAAAAGCTCAACTTTTTGAGTTATGCAAGTTTTCATGCAAGTGTGACTTGCAGGCTCAAAAGCTCTCTTTTAAGCTTATCTGCGCCTGAAACGTCCGAAAAGCAATCATTTAATAATGACAATAACTTTTGAACCATGCATGCTAGAATCATGATTCTTGCTTTCCTGGGTTGGAAATCTTCTGAATTTTCTATATTTAGTGCAGATTTGGTGAAAAAAGCTCAACTTTTTGAGTTATGCAAGTTTTCATACAAGTGTGACTTGCAGGCTCAAAAGCTCTCTTTTACGCGTATCTGCGCCTGAAACCTCCGAAAAAGCAATCATTTAATAATGACAATAACTTTTGAACCATGCATGCTAGAATCATGGTTCTTGCTTTCCTGGGTTGGAAATCTTCTGAATTTTCTATATTTAGTGCAGATTTGGTGAAAAAAGCTCAACTTTTTGAGTTATGCAAGTTTTCATACAAGTGTGACTTGCAGGCTCAAAAGCTCTCTTTTACGCGTATCTGCGCCTGAAACGTCCGAAAAAGCAATCATTTAATAATGACAATAACTTTTGAACCATGCATGCTAGAATCATGGTTCTTGCTTTCCTGGGTTGGAAATCTTCTGAATTTTCTATATTTAGTGCAGATTTGGTGAAAAAAGCTCAACTTTTTGAGTTATGCAAGTTTTCATACAAGTGTGACTTGCAGGCTCAAAAGCTCTCTTTTAAGCTTATCTGCGCCTGAAACGTCCGAAAAAGCAATCATTTAATAATGACAATAACTTTTGAACCATGCATGCTAGAATCATGATACTTGCTTTCCTGGGTTTGAAATCTTCTGAATTTTCTATATTTAGTGCAGATTTGGTGAAAAAAGCTCAAATTTTTGAGTAATGCAAGTTTTCATACAAGTGTGACTTGCAGGCTCAAAAGCTCTCTTTTAAGCTTATCTGCGCCTGAAACGTCCGAAAAAGCAATCATTTAATAATGACAATAACTTTTAAACTATGCATGCTAGAATCATGATTCTTGCTTTCCTGGGTTGGAAATCTTCTGAATTTTCTATATTTAGTGCAGATTTGGTGAAAAAAGCTCAACTTTTTGAGTTATGCAAGTTTTCATACAAGTGTGACTTGCAGGCTCAAAAGCTCTCTTTTACGCGTATCTGCGCCTGAAACGTCCGAAAAAGCAATCATTTAATAATGACAATAACTTTTGAACCATGCATGCTAGAATCATGATTCTTGCTTTCCTGGGTTGGAAATCTTCTGAATTTTCTATATTTAGTGCAGATTTGGTGAAAAAAGCTCAACTTTTTGAGTTATGCAAGTTTTCATACAAGTGTGACTTGCAGGCTCAAAAGCTCTCTTTTACGCGTATCTGCGCCTGAAACGTCCGAAAAAGCAATCATTTAATAATGACAATAACTTTTGAACCATGCATGCTAGAATCATGGTTCTTGCTTTCCTGGGTTGGAAATCTTCTGAATTTTCTATATTTAGTGCAGATTTGGTGAAAAAAGCTCAACTTTTTGAGTTATGCAAGTTTTCATACAAGTGTGAATTGCAGGCTCAAAAGCTCTCTTTTACGCGTATCTGCGCCTGAAACGTCCGAAAAAGCAATCATTTAATAATGACAATAACTTTTGAACCATGCATGCTAGAATCATGATTCTTGCTTTCCTGGGTTGGAAATCTTCTGAATTTTCTATATTTAGTGCAGATTTGGTGAAAAAAGCTCAACTTTTTGAGTTATGCAAGTTTTCATGCAAGTGTGACTTGCAGGCTCAAAAGCTCTCTTTTAAGCTTATCTGCGCCTGAAACGTCCGAAAAGCAATCATTTAATAATGACAATAACTTTTGAACCATGCATGCTAGAATCATGATTCTTGCTTTCCTGGGTTGGAAATCTTCTGAATTTTCTATATTTAGTGCAGATTTGGTGAAAAAAGCTCAACTTTTTGAGTTATGCAAGTTTTCATACAAGTGTGACTTGCAGGCTCAAAAGCTCTCTTTTACGCGTATCTGCGCCTGAAACCTCCGAAAAAGCAATCATTTAATAATGACAATAACTTTTGAACCATGCATGCTAGAATCATGGTTCTTGCTTTCCTGGGTTGGAAATCTTCTGAATTTTCTATATTTAGTGCAGATTTGGTGAAAAAAGCTCAACTTTTTGAGTTATGCAAGTTTTCATACAAGTGTGACTTGCAGGCTCAAAAGCTCTCTTTTACGCGTATCTGCGCCTGAAACGTCCGAAAAAGCAATCATTTAATAATGACAATAACTTTTGAACCATGCATGCTAGAATCATGGTTCTTGCTTTCCTGGGTTGGAAATCTTCTGAATTTTCTATATTTAGTGCAGATTTGGTGAAAAAAGCTCAACTTTTTGAGTTATGCAAGTTTTCATACAAGTGTGACTTGCAGGCTCAAAAGCTCTCTTTTAAGCTTATCTGCGCCTGAAACGTCCGAAAAAGCAATCATTTAATAATGACAATAACTTTTGAACCATGCATGCTAGAATCATGATACTTGCTTTCCTGGGTTTGAAATCTTCTGAATTTTCTATATTTAGTGCAGATTTGGTGAAAAAAGCTCAAATTTTTGAGTAATGCAAGTTTTCATACAAGTGTGACTTGCAGGCTCAAAAGCTCTCTTTTAAGCTTATCTGCGCCTGAAACGTCCGAAAAAGCAATCATTTAATAATGACAATAACTTTTAAACTATGCATGCTAGAATCATGATTCTTGCTTTCCTGGGTTGGAAATCTTCTGAATTTTCTATATTTAGTGCAGATTTGGTGAAAAAAGCTCAACTTTTTGAGTTATGCAAGTTTTCATACAAGTGTGACTTGCAGGCTCAAAAGCTCTCTTTTACGCGTATCTGCGCCTGAAACGTCCGAAAAAGCAATCATTTAATAATGACAATAACTTTTGAACCATGCATGCTAGAATCATGATTCTTGCTTTCCTGGGTTGGAAATCTTCTGAATTTTCTATATTTAGTGCAGATTTGGTGAAAAAAGCTCAACTTTTTGAGTTATGCAAGTTTTCATACAAGTGTGACTTGCAGGCTCAAAAGCTCTCTTTTACGCGTATCTGCGCCTGAAACGTCCGAAAAAGCAATCATTTAATAATGACAATAACTTTTGAACCATGCATGCTAGAATCATGGTTCTTGCTTTCCTGGGTTGGAAATCTTCTGAATTTTCTATATTTAGTGCAGATTTGGTGAAAAAAGCTCAACTTTTTGAGTTATGCAAGTTTTCATACAAGTGTGAATTGCAGGCTCAAAAGCTCTCTTTTACGCGTATCTGCGCCTGAAACGTCCGAAAAAGCAATCATTTAATAATGACAATAACTTTTGAACCATGCATGCTAGAATCATGATTCTTGCTTTCCTGGGTTGGAAATCTTCTGAATTTTCTATATTTAGTGCAGATTTGGTGAAAAAAGCTCAACTTTTTGAGTTATGCAAGTTTTCATGCAAGTGTGACTTGCAGGCTCAAAAGCTCTCTTTTAAGCTTATCTGCGCCTGAAACGTCCGAAAAGCAATCATTTAATAATGACAATAACTTTTGAACCATGCATGCTAGAATCATGATTCTTGCTTTCCTGGGTTGGAAATCTTCTGAATTTTCTATATTTAGTGCAGATTTGGTGAAAAAAGCTCAACTTTTTGAGTTATGCAAGTTTTCATACAAGTGTGACTTGCAGGCTCAAAAGCTCTCTTTTACGCGTATCTGCGCCTGAAACCTCCGAAAAAGCAATCATTTAATAATGACAATAACTTTTGAACCATGCATGCTAGAATCATGGTTCTTGCTTTCCTGGGTTGGAAATCTTCTGAATTTTCTATATTTAGTGCAGATTTGGTGAAAAAAGCTCAACTTTTTGAGTTATGCAAGTTTTCATACAAGTGTGACTTGCAGGCTCAAAAGCTCTCTTTTACGCGTATCTGCGCCTGAAACCTCCGAAAAAGCAATCATTTAATAATGACAATAACTTTTGAACCATGCATGCTAGAATCATGGTTCTTGCTTTCCTGGGTTGGAAATCTTCTGAATTTTCTATATTTAGTGCAGATTTGGTGAAAAAAGCTCAACTTTTTGAGTTATGCAAGTTTTCATACAAGTGTGACTTGCAGGCTCAAAAGCTCTCTTTTACGCGTATCTGCGCCTGAAACCTCCGAAAAAGCAATCATTTAATAATGACAATAACTTTTGAACCATGCATGCTAGAATCATGATTCTTGCTTTCCTGGGTTGGAAATCTTCTGAATTTTCTATATTTAGTGCAGATTTGGTGAAAAAAGCTCAACTTTTTGAGTTATGCAAGTTTTCATACAAGTGTGACTTGCAGGCTCAAAAGCTCTCTTTTACGCGTATCTGCGCCTGAAACCTCCGAAAAAGCAATCATTTAATAATGACAATAACTTTTGAACCATGCATGCTAGAATCATGGTTCTTGCTTTCCTGGGTTGGAAATCTTCTGAATTTTCTATATTTAGTGCAGATTTGGTGAAAAAAGCTCAACTTTTTGAGTTATGCAAGTTTTCATACAAGTGTGACTTGCAGGCTCAAAAGCTCTCTTTTACGCGTATCTGCGCCTGAAACCTTCGAAAAAGCAATCATTTAATAATGACAATAACTTTTGAACCATGCATGCTAGAATCATGATTCTTGCTTTCCTGGGTTGGAAATCTTCTGAATTTTCTATATTTAGTGCAGATTTGGTGAAAAAAGCTCAACTTTTCGAGTTATGCAAGTTTTCATGCAAGTGTGACTTGCAGGCTCAAAAGCTCTCTTTTACGCGTATCTGCGCCTGAAACGTCCGAAAAAGCAATCATTTAATAATGACAATAACTTTTGAACCATGCATGCTAGAATCATGATTCTTGCTTTCCTGGGTTGGAAATCTTCTGAATTTTCTATATTTAGTGCAGATTTGGTGAAAAAAGCTCAACTTTTTGAGTTATGCAAGTTTTCATACAAGTGTGACTTGCAGGCTCAAAAGCTCTCTTTTACGCGTATCTGCGCCTGAAACGTCCGAAAAAGCAATCATTTATTAATGACAATAACTTTTGAACCATGCATGCTAGAATCATGGTTCTTGCTTTCCTGGGTTGGAAATCTTCTGAATTTTCTATATTTAGTGCAGATTTGGTGAAAAAAGCTCAACTTTTTGAGTTATGCAAGTTTTCATACAAGTGTGACTTGCAGGCTCAAAAGCTCTCTTTTAAGCTTATCTGCGCCTGAAACGTCCGAAAAAGCAATCATTTAATAATGACAATAACTTTTGAACCATGCATGCTAGAATCATGATACTTGCTTTCCTGGGTTTGAAATCTTCTGAATTTTCTATATTTAGTGCAGATTTGGTGAAAAAAGCTCAACTTTTTGAGTTATGCAAGTTTTCATACAAGTGTGACTTGCAGGCTCAAAAGCTCTCTTTTAAGCTTATCTGCGCCTGAAACGTCCGAAAAAGCAATCATTTAATAATTACAATAACTTTTAAACTATGCATGCTAGAATCATGATTCTTGCTTTCCTGGGTTGGAAATCTTCTGAATTTTCCATATTTAGTGCAGATTTGGTGAAAAAAGCTCAACTTTTTGAGTTATGCAAGTTTTCATACAAGTGTGACTTGCAGGCTCAAAAGCTCTCTTTTACGCGTATCTGCGCCTGAAACGTCCGAAAAAGCAATCATTTAATAATGACAATAACTTTTGAACCATGCATGCTAGAATCATGATTCTTGCTTTCCTGGGTTGGAAATCTTCTGAATTTTCTATATTTAGTGCAGATTTGGTGAAAAAAGCTCAACTTTTTGAGTTATGCAAGTTTTCATACAAGTGTGACTTGCAGGCTCAAAAGCTCTCTTTTACGCGTATCTGCGCCTGAAACGTCCGAAAAAGCAATCATTTAATAATGACAATAACTTTTGAACCATGCATGCTAGAATCATGGGTCTTGCTTTCCTGGGTTGGAAATCTTCTGAATTTTCTATATTTAGTGCAGATTTGGTGAAAAAAGCTCAACTTTTTGAGTTATGCAAGTTTTCATACAAGTGTGACTTGCAGGCTCAAAAGCTCTCTTTTACGCGTATCTGCGCCTGAAACGTCCGAAAAAGCAATCATTTAATAATGACAATAACTTTTGAACCATGCATGCTAGAATCATGGTTCTTGCTTTCCTGGGTTGGAAATCTTCTGAATTTTCTATATTTAGTGCAGATTTGGTGAAAAAAGCTCAACTTTTTGAGTTATGCAAGTTTTCATACAAGTGTGACTTGCAGGCTCAAAAGCTCTCTTTTAAGCTTATCTGCGCCTGAAACGTCCGAAAAAGCAATCATTTAATAATGACAATAACTTTTGAACCATGCATGCTAGAATCAGGATACTTGCTTTCCTGGGTTTGAAATCTTCTGAATTTTCTATATTTAGTGCAGATTTGGTGAAAAAAGCTCAACTTTTTGAGTTATGCAAGTTTTCATACAAGTGTGACTTGCAGGCTCAAAAGCTCTCTTTTAAGCTTATCTGCGCCTGAAACGTCCGAAAAAGAAATCATTTAATAATGACAATAACTTTTAAACTATGCATGCTAAAATCATGATTCTTGCTTTCCTGGGTTGGAAATCTTCTGAATTTTCTATATTTAGTGCAGATTTGGTGAAAAAAGCTCAACTTTTTGAGTTATGCAAGTTTTCATACAAGTGTGACTTGCAGGCTCAAAAGCTCTCTTTTACGCGTATCTGCGCCTGAAACGTCCGAAAAAGCAATCATTTAATAATGACACTAACTTTTGAACCATGCATGCTAGAATCATGATTCTTGCTTTCCTGGGTTGGAAATCTTCTGAATTTTCTATATTTAGTGCAGATTTGGTGAAAAAAGCTCAACTTTTTGAGTTATGCAAGTTTTCATACAAGTGTGACTTGCAGGCTCAAAAGCTCTCTTTTACGCGTATCTGCGCCTGAAACGTCCGAAAAAGCAATCATTTAATAATGACAATAACTTTTGAACCATGCATGCTAGAATCATGATTCTTGCTTTCCTGGGTTGGAAATCTTCTGAATTTTCTATATTTAGTGCAGATTTGGTGAAAAAAGCTCAACTTTTTGAGTTATGCAAGTTTTCATACAAGTGTGACTAGCAGGCTCAAAAGCTCTCTTTTAAGCTTATCTGCGCCTGAAACGTCCGAAAAAGCAATAATTTAATAATGACAATAACTTTTGAACCATGCATGCTAGAATCATGATTCTTGCTTTCCTGGGTTTGAAATCTTCTGAATTTTCTATATTTAGTGCAGATTTGGTGAAAAAAGCTCAACTTTTTGAGTTATGCAAATTTTCATACAAGTGTGACTTGCAGGCTCAAAAGCTCTCTTTTAAGCTTATCTGCGCCTGAAACGTCCGAAAAAGCAATCATTTAATAATGACAATAACTTTTGAACCATGCATGCTAGAATCAGGATACTTGCTTTCCTGGGTTTGAAATCTTCTGAATTTTCTATATTTAGTGCAGATTTGGTGAAAAAAGCTCAACTTTTTGAGTTATGCAAGTTTTCATACAAGTGTGACTTGCAGGCTCAAAAGCTCTCTTTTAAGCTTATCTGCGCCTGAAACGTCCGAAAAAGAAATCATTTAATAATGACAATAACTTTTAAACTATGCATGCTAAAATCATGATTCTTGCTTTCCTGGGTTGGAAATCTTCTGAATTTTCTATATTTAGTGCAGATTTGGTGAAAAAAGCTCAACTTTTTGAGTTATGCAAGTTTTCATACAAGTGTGACTTGCAGGCTCAAAAGCTCTCTTTTACGCGTATCTGCGCCTGAAACGTCCGAAAAAGCAATCATTTAATAATGACAATAACTTTTGAACCATGCATGCTAGAATCATGATTCTTGCTTTCCTGGGTTGGAAATCTTCTGAATTTTCTATATTTAGTGCAGATTTGGTGAAAAAAGCTCAACTTTTTGAGTTATGCAAGTTTTCATACAAGTGTGACTAGCAGGCTCAAAAGCTCTCTTTTAAGCTTATCTGCGCCTGAAACGTCCGAAAAAGCAATAATTTAATAATGACAATAACTTTTGAACCATGCATGCTAGAATCATGATTCTTGCTTTCCTGGGTTTGAAATCTTCTGAATTTTCTATATTTAGTGCAGATTTGGTGAAAAAAGCTCAACTTTTTGAGTTATGCAAGTTTTCATGCAAGTGTGACTTGCAGGCTGAAAAGCTCTCTTTTAAGCTTATCTGCGCCTGAAACGTCCGAAAAAGCAATCATTTAATAATGACAATAACTTTTGAACCATGCATGCTAGAATCATGATTCTTGCTTTCCTGGGTTGGAAATCTTCTGAATTTTCTATATTTAGTGCAGATTTGGTGAAAAAAGCTCAACTTTTTGAGTTATGCAAGTTTTCATACAAGTGTGACTTGCAGGCTCAAAAGCTCTCTTTTACGCGTATCTGCGCCTGAAACGTCCGAAAAAGCAATCATTTAATAATGACAATAACTTTTGAACCATGCAAGAGAGAATCATGATTCTTGCTTTCCTGGGTTGGAAATCTTCTGAATTTTCTATATTTAGTGCAGATTTGGTGAAAAAAGCGCAACTTTTTGAGTTATGCAAGTTTTCATACAAGTGTGACTTGCAGGCTGAAAAGCTCTCTTTTAAGCTTATCTGCGCCTGAAACGTCCGAAAAAGCAATCATTTAATAATGACAATAACTCTTGAACCAAGCATGCTAGAATCATGATTCTTGCTTTCCTGGGTTGGAAATCTTCTGAATTTTCTATATTTAGTGCAGATTTGGTGAAAAAAAGCTCAACTTTTTGAGTTATGCAAGTTTTCATACAAGTGTGACTTGCAGGCTCAAAAGCTCTCTTTTACGCGTATCTGCGCCTGAAACGTCCGAAAAAGCAATCATTTAATAATGACAATAACTTTTGAACCATGCATGCTAGAATCATGATTCTTGCTTTCCTGGGTTGGAAATCTTCTGAATTTTCTATATTTAGTGCAGATTTGGTGAAAAAAGCTCAACTTTTTGAGTTATGCAAGTTTTCATACAAGTGTGACTTGCAGGCTCAAAAGCTCTCTTTTACGCGTATCTGCGCCTGAAACGTCCGAAAAAGCAATCATTTAATAATGACAATAACTTTTGAACCATGCATGCTAGAATCATGATTCTTGCTTTCCTGGGTTGGAAATCTTCTGAATTTTCTATATTTAGTGCAGATTTGGTGAAAAAAGCTCAACTTTTTGAGTTATGCAAGTTTTCATACAAGTGTGACTTGCAGGCTCAAAAGCTCTCTTTTAAGCTTATCTGCGCCTGAAACGTCCGAAAAAGCAATCATTTAATAATGACAATAACTTTTGAACCATGCATGCTAGAATCATGATTCTTGCTTTCCTGGGTTTGAAATCTTCTGAATTTTCTATATTTAGTGCAGATTTGGTGAAAAAAGCTCAACTTTTTGAGTTATGCAAGTTTTCATGCAAGTGTGACTTGCAGGCTGAAAAGCTCTCTTTTAAGCTTATCTGCGCCTGAAACGTCCGAAAAAGCAATCATTTAATAATGACAATAACTTTTGAACCATGCATGCTAGAATCATGATTCTTGCTTTCCTGGGTTGGAAATCTTCTGAATTTTCTATATTTAGTGCAGATTTGGTGAAAAAAGCTCAACTTTTTGAGTTATGCAAGTTTTCATACAAGTGTGACTTGCAGGCTCAAAAGCTCTCTTTTACGCGTATCTGCGCCTGAAACGTCCGAAAAAGCAATCATTTAATAATGACAATAACTTTTGAACCATGCAAGAGAGAATCATGATTCTTGCTTTCCTGGGTTGGAAATCTTCTGAATTTTCTATATTTAGTGCAGATTTGGTGAAAAAAGCGCAACTTTTTGAGTTATGCAAGTTTTCATACAAGTGTGACTTGCAGGCTGAAAAGCTCTCTTTTAAGCTTATCTGCGCCTGAAACGTCCGAAAAAGCAATCATTTAATAATGACAATAACTCTTGAACCAAGCATGCTAGAATCATGATTCTTGCTTTCCTGGGTTGGAAATCTTCTGAATTTTCTATATTTAGTGCAGATTTGGTGAAAAAAAGCTCAACTTTTTGAGTTATGCAAGTTTTCATACAAGTGTGACTTGCAGGCTCAAAAGCTCTCTTTTACGCGTATCTGCGCCTGAAACGTCCGAAAAAGCAATCATTTAATAATGACAATAACTTTTGAACCATGCATGCTAGAATCATGATTCTTGCTTTCCTGGGTTGGAAATCTTCTGAATTTTCTATATTTAGTGCAGATTTGGTGAAAAAAGCTCAACTTTTTGAGTTATGCAAGTTTTCATACAAGTGTGACTTGCAGGCTCAAAAGCTCTCTTTTACGCGTATCTGCGCCTGAAACGTCCGAAAAAGCAATCATTTAATAATGACAATAACTTTTGAACCATGCATGCTAGAATCATGATTCTTGCTTTCCTGGGTTGGAAATCTTCTGAATTTTCTATATTTAGTGCAGATTTGGTGAAAAAAGCTCAACTTTTTGAGTTATGCAAGTTTTCATACAAGTGTGACTTGCAGGCTCAAAAGCTCTCTTTTACGCGTATCTGCGCCTGAAACGTCCGAAAAAGCAATCATTTAATAATGACAATTACTTTTGAACCATGCATGCTAGAATCATGGTTCTTGCTTTCCTGGGTTGGAAATCTTCTGAATTTTCTATATTTAGTGCAGATTTGGTGAAAAAAGCTCAACTTTTTGAGTTATGCAAGTTTTCATACAAGTGTGACTTGCAGGCTCAAAAGCTCTCTTTTAAGCTTATCTGCGCCTGAAACGTCCGAAAAAGCAATCATTTAATAATGACAATAACTTTTGAACCATGCATGCTAGAATCATGATACTTGCTTTCCTGGGTTTGAAATCTTCTGAATTTTCTATATTTAGTGCAGATTTGGTGAAAAAAGCTCAACTTTTTGAGTTATGCAAGTTTTCATACAAGTGTGACTTGCAGGCTCAAAAGCTCTCTTTTAAGCTTATCTGCGCCTGAAACGTCCGAAAAAGAAATCATTTAATAATGACAATAACTTTTAAACTATGCATGCTAGAATCATGATTCTTGCTTTCCTGGGTTGGAAATCTTCTGAATTTTCTATATTTAGTGCAGATTTGGTGAAAAAAGCTCAACTTTTTGAGTTATGCAAGTTTTCATACAAGTGTGACTTGCAGGCTCAAAAGCTCTCTTTTACGCGTATCTGCGCCTGAAACGTCCGAAAAAGCAATCATTTAATAATGACAATAACTTTGAACCATGCATGCTAGAATCATGATTCTTGCTTTCCTGGGTTGGAAATCTTCTGAATTTTCTATATTTAGTGCAGATTTGGTGAAAAAAGCTCAACTTTTTGAGTTATGCAAGTTTTCATACAAGTGTGACTTGCAGGCTCAAAAGCTCTCTTTTACGCGTATCAGCGCCTGAAACGTCCGAAAAAGCAATCATTTAATAATGACAATAACTTTTGAACCATGCATGCTAGAATCATGATTCTTGCTTTCCTGGGTTGGAAATCTTCTGAATTTTCTATATTTAGTGCAGATTTGGTGAAAAAGCTTAACTTTTTGAGTTATGCAAGTTTTCATACAAGTGTGACTTGCAGGCTCAAAAGCTCTCTTTTACGCGTATCTGCGCCTGAAACGTCCGAAAAAGCAATCATTTAATAATGACAATAACTTTTGAACCATGCATGCTAGAATCATGGTTCTTGCTTTCCTGGGTTGGAAATCTTCTGAATTTTCTATATTTAGTGCAGATTTGGTGAAAAAAGCTCAACTTTTTGAGTTATGCAAGTTTTCATACAAGTGTGACTAGCAGGCTCAAAAGCTCTCTTTTAAGCTTATCTGCGCCTGAAACGTCCGAAAAAGCAATAATTTAATAATGACAATAACTTTTGAACCATGCATGCTAGAATCATGATTCTTGCTTTCCTGGGTTTGAAATCTTCTGAATTTTCTATATTTAGTGCAGATTTGGTGAAAAAAGCTCAACTTTTTGAGTTATGCAAGTTTTCATGCAAGTGTGACTTGCAGGCTGAAAAGCTCTCTTTTAAGCTTATCTGCGCCTGAAACGTCCGAAAAAGCAATCATTTAATAATGACAATAACTTTTGAACCATGCATGCTAGAATCATGATTCTTGCTTTCCTGGGTTGGAAATCTTCTGAATTTTCTATATTTAGTGCAGATTTGGTGAAAAAAGCTCAACTTTTTGAGTTATGCAAGTTTTCATACAAGTGTGACTTGCAGGCTCAAAAGCTCTCTTTTACGCGTATCTGCGCCTGAAACGTCCGAAAAAGCAATCATTTAATAATGACAATAACTTTTGAACCATGCAAGAGAGAATCATGATTCTTGCTTTCCTGGGTTGGAAATCTTCTGAATTTTCTATATTTAGTGCAGATTTGGTGAAAAAAGCGCAACTTTTTGAGTTATGCAAGTTTTCATACAAGTGTGACTTGCAGGCTGAAAAGCTCTCTTTTAAGCTTATCTGCGCCTGAAACGTCCGAAAAAGCAATCATTTAATAATGACAATAACTCTTGAACCAAGCATGCTAGAATCATGATTCTTGCTTTCCTGGGTTGGAAATCTTCTGAATTTTCTATATTTAGTGCAGATTTGGTGAAAAAAAGCTCAACTTTTTGAGTTATGCAAGTTTTCATACAAGTGTGACTTGCAGGCTCAAAAGCTCTCTTTTACGCGTATCTGCGCCTGAAACGTCCGAAAAAGCAATCATTTAATAATGACAATAACTTTTGAACCATGCATGCTAGAATCATGATTCTTGCTTTCCTGGGTTGGAAATCTTCTGAATTTTCTATATTTAGTGCAGATTTGGTGAAAAAAGCTCAACTTTTTGAGTTATGCAAGTTTTCATACAAGTGTGACTTGCAGGCTCAAAAGCTCTCTTTTACGCGTATCTGCGCCTGAAACGTCCGAAAAAGCAATCATTTAATAATGACAATAACTTTTGAACCATGCATGCTAGAATCATGATTCTTGCTTTCCTGGGTTGGAAATCTTCTGAATTTTCTATATTTAGTGCAGATTTGGTGAAAAAGCTTAACTTTTTGAGTTATGCAAGTTTTCATACAAGTGTGACTTGCAGGCTCAAAAGCTCTCTTTTACGCGTATCTGCGCCTGAAACGTCCGAAAAAGCAATCATTTAATAATGACAATAACTTTTGAACCATGCATGCTAGAATCATGGTTCTTGCTTTCCTGGGTTGGAAATCTTCTGAATTTTCTATATTTAGTGCAGATTTGGTGAAAAAAGCTCAACTTTTTGAGTTATGCAAGTTTTCATACAAGTGTGACTTGCAGGCTCAAAAGCTCTCTTTTAAGCTTATCTGCGCCTGAAACGTCCGAAAAAGCAATCATTTAATAATGACAATAACTTTTGAACCATGCATGCTAGAATCATGATTCTTGCTTTCCTGGGTTTGAAATCTTCTGAATTTTCTATATTTAGTGCAGATTTGGTGAAAAAAGCTCAACTTTTTGAGTTATGCAAGTTTTCATGCAAGTGTGACTTGCAGGCTGAAAAGCTCTCTTTTAAGCTTATCTGCGCCTGAAACGTCCGAAAAAGCAATCATTTAATAATGACAATAACTTTTGAACCATGCATGCTAGAATCATGATTCTTGCTTTCCTGGGTTGGAAATCTTCTGAATTTTCTATATTTAGTGCAGATTTGGTGAAAAAAAGCTCAACTTTTTGAGTTATGCAAGTTTTCATACAAGTGTGACTTGCAGGCTCAAAAGCTCTCTTTTACGCGTATCTGCGCCTGAAACGTCCGAAAAAGCAATCATTTAATAATGACAATAACTTTTGAACCATGCAAGAGAGAATCATGATTCTTGCTTTCCTGGGTTGGAAATCTTCTGAATTTTCTATATTTAGTGCAGATTTGGTGAAAAAAGCGCAACTTTTTGAGTTATGCAAGTTTTCATACAAGTGTGACTTGCAGGCTGAAAAGCTCTCTTTTAAGCTTATCTGCGCCTGAAACGTCCGAAAAAGCAATCATTTAATAATGACAATAACTCTTGAACCAAGCATGCTAGAATCATGATTCTTGCTTTCCTGGGTTGGAAATCTTCTGAATTTTCTATATTTAGTGCAGATTTGGTGAAAAAAAGCTCAACTTTTTGAGTTATGCAAGTTTTCATACAAGTGTGACTTGCAGGCTCAAAAGCTCTCTTTTACGCGTATCTGCGCCTGAAACCTCCGAAAAAGCAATCATTTAATAATGACAATAACTTTTGAACCATGCATGCTAGAATCATGATTCTTGCTTTCCTGGGTTGGAAATCTTCTGAATTTTCTATATTTAGTGCAGATTTGGTGAAAAAAGCTCAACTTTTTGAGTTATGCAAGTTTTCATACAAGTGTGACTTGCAGGCTCAAAAGCTCTCTTTTACGCGTATCTGCGCCTGAAACGCTCGAAAAAGCAATCATTTAATAATGACAATAACTTTTGAACCATGCATGCTAGAATCATGATTCTTGCTTTCCTGGGTTGGAAATCTTCTGAATTTTCTATATTTAGTGCAGATTTGGTGAAAAAGCTTAACTTTTTGAGTTATGCAAGTTTTCATACAAGTGTGACTTGCAGGCTCAAAAGCTCTCTTTTAAGCTTATCTGCGCCTGAAACGTCCGAAAAAGAAATCATTTAATAATGACAATAACTTTTAAACTATGCATGCTAAAATCATGATTCTTGCTTTCCTGGGTTGGAAATCTTCTGAATTTTCTATATTTAGTGCAGATTTGGTGAAAAAAGCTCAACTTTTTGAGTTATGCAAGTTTTCATACAAGTGTGACTTGCAGGCTCAAAAGCTCTCTTTTACGCGTATCTGCGCCTGAAACGTCCGAAAAAGCAATCATTTAATAATGACACTAACTTTTGAACCATGCATGCTAGAATCATGATTCTTGCTTTCCTGGGTTGGAAATCTTCTGAATTTTCTATATTTAGTGCAGATTTGGTGAAAAAAGCTCAACTTTTTGAGTTATGCAAGTTTTCATACAAGTGTGACTTGCAGGCTCAAAAGCTCTCTTTTACGCGTATCTGCGCCTGAAACGTCCGAAAAAGCAATCATTTAATAATGACAATAACTTTTGAACCATGCATGCTAGAATCATGATTCTTGCTTTCCTGGGTTGGAAATCTTCTGAATTTTCTATATTTAGTGCAGATTTGGTGAAAAAAGCTCAACTTTTTGAGTTATGCAAGTTTTCATACAAGTGTGACTAGCAGGCTCAAAAGCTCTCTTTTAAGCTTATCTGCGCCTGAAACGTCCGAAAAAGCAATAATTTAATAATGACAATAACTTTTGAACCATGCATGCTAGAATCATGATTCTTGCTTTCCTGGGTTTGAAATCTTCTGAATTTTCTATATTTAGTGCAGATTTGGTGAAAAAAGCTCAACTTTTTGAGTTATGCAAGTTTTCATACAAGTGTGACTTGCAGGCTCAAAAGCTCTCTTTTAAGCTTATCTGCGCCTGAAACGTCCGAAAAAGCAATCATTTAATAATGACAATAACTTTTGAACCATGCATGCTAGAATCAGGATACTTGCTTTCCTGGGTTTGAAATCTTCTGAATTTTCTATATTTAGTGCAGATTTGGTGAAAAAAGCTCAACTTTTTGAGTTATGCAAGTTTTCATACAAGTGTGACTTGCAGGCTCAAAAGCTCTCTTTTAAGCTTATCTGCGCCTGAAACGTCCGAAAAAGAAATCATTTAATAATGACAATAACTTTTGAACCATGCATGCTAGAATCATGATTCTTGCTTTCCTGGGTTGGAAATCTTCTGAATTTTCTATATTTAGTGCAGATTTGGTGAAAAAAGCTCAACTTTTTGAGTTATGCAAGTTTTCATACAAGTGTGACTTGCAGGCTCAAAAGCTCTCTTTTAAGCTTATCTGCGCCTGAAACGTCCGAAAAAGCAATCATTTACTAATGACAATAACTTTTGAACCATGCATGCTAGAATCATGATTCTTGCTTTCCTGGGTTTGAAATCTTCTGAATTTTCTATATTTAGTGCAGATTTGGTGAAAAAAGCTCAACTTTTTGAGTTATGCAAGTTTTCATGCAAGTGTGACTTGCAGGCTGAAAAGCTCTCTTTTAAGCTTATCTGCGCCTGAAACGTCCGAAAAAGCAATCATTTAATAATGACAATAACTTTTGAACCATGCATGCTAGAATCATGATTCTTGCTTTCCTGGGTTGGAAATCTTCTGAATTTTCTATATTTAGTGCAGATTTGGTGAAAAAAGCTCAACTTTTTGAGTTATGCAAGTTTTCATACAAGTGTGACTTGCAGGCTCAAAAGCTCTCTTTTACGCGTATCTGCGCCTGAAACGTCCGAAAAAGCAATCATTTAATAATGACAATAACTTTTGAACCATGCAAGAGAGAATCATGATTCTTGCTTTCCTGGGTTGGAAATCTTCTGAATTTTCTATATTTAGTGCAGATTTGGTGAAAAAAGCGCAACTTTTTGAGTTATGCAAGTTTTCATACAAGTGTGACTTGCAGGCTGAAAAGCTCTCTTTTAAGCTTATCTGCGCCTGAAACGTCCGAAAAAGCAATCATTTAATAATGACAATAACTCTTGAACCAAGCATGCTAGAATCATGATTCTTGCTTTCCTGGGTTGGAAATCTTCTGAATTTTCTATATTTAGTGCAGATTTGGTGAAAAAAAGCTCAACTTTTTGAGTTATGCAAGTTTTCATACAAGTGTGACTTGCAGGCTCAAAAGCTCTCTTTTACGCGTATCTGCGCCTGAAACGTCCGAAAAAGCAATCATTTAATAATGACAATAACTTTTGAACCATGCATGCTAGAATCATGATTCTTGCTTTCCTGGGTTGGAAATCTTCTGAATTTTCTATATTTAGTGCAGATTTGGTGAAAAAAGCTCAACTTTTTGAGTTATGCAAGTTTTCATACAAGTGTGACTTGCAGGCTCAAAAGCTCTCTTTTACGCGTATCTGCGCCTGAAACGTCCGAAAAAGCAATCATTTAATAATGACAATAACTTTTGAACCATGCATGCTAGAATCATGGTTCTTGCTTTCCTGGGTTGGAAATCTTCTGAATTTTCTATATTTAGTGCAGATTTGGTGAAAAAAGCTCAACTTTTTGAGTTATGCAAGTTTTCATACAAGTGTGACTTGCAGGCTCAAAAGCTCTCTTTTAAGCTTATCTGCGCCTGAAACGTCCGAAAAAGCAATCATTTAATAATGACAATAACTTTTGAACCATGCATGCTAGAATCATGATACTTGCTTTCCTGGGTTTGAAATCTTCTGAATTTTCTATATTTAGTGCAGATTTGGTGAAAAAAGCTCAACTTTTTGAGTTATGCAAGTTTTCATACAAGTGTGACTTGCAGGCTCAAAAGCTCTCTTTTAAGCTTATCTGCGCCTGAAACGTCCGAAAAAGAAATCATTTAATAATGACAATAACTTTTAAACTATGCATGCTAGAATCATGATTCTTGCTTTCCTGGGTTGGAAATCTTCTGAATTTTCTATATTTAGTGCAGATTTGGTGAAAAAAGCTCAACTTTTTGAGTTATGCAAGTTTTCATACAAGTGTGACTTGCAGGCTCAAAAGCTCTCTTTTACGCGTATCTGCGCCTGAAACGTCCGAAAAAGCAATCATTTAATAATGACAATAACTTTTGAACCATGCATGCTAGAATCATGATTCTTGCTTTCCTGGGTTGGAAATCTTCTGAATTTTCTATATTTAGTGCAGATTTGGTGAAAAAAGCTCAACTTTTTGAGTTATGCAAGTTTTCATACAAGTGTGACTTGCAGGCTCAAAAGCTCTCTTTTACGCGTATCAGCGCCTGAAACGTCCGAAAAAGCAATCATTTAATAATGACAATAACTTTTGAACCATGCATGCTAGAATCATGATTCTTGCTTTCCTGGGTTGGAAATCTTCTGAATTTTCTATATTTAGTGCAGATTTGGTGAAAAAGCTTAACTTTTTGAGTTATGCAAGTTTTCATACAAGTGTGACTTGCAGGCTCAAAAGCTCTCTTTTACGCGTATCTGCGCCTGAAACGTCCGAAAAAGCAATCATTTAATAATGACAATAACTTTTGAACCATGCATGCTAGAATCATGGTTCTTGCTTTCCTGGGTTGGAAATCTTCTGAATTTTCTATATTTAGTGCAGATTTGGTGAAAAAAGCTCAACTTTTTGAGTTATGCAAGTTTTCATACAAGTGTGACTAGCAGGCTCAAAAGCTCTCTTTTAAGCTTATCTGCGCCTGAAACGTCCGAAAAAGCAATAATTTAATAATGACAATAACTTTTGAACCATGCATGCTAGAATCATGATTCTTGCTTTCCTGGGTTTGAAATCTTCTGAATTTTCTATATTTAGTGCAGATTTGGTGAAAAAAGCTCAACTTTTTGAGTTATGCAAGTTTTCATGCAAGTGTGACTTGCAGGCTGAAAAGCTCTCTTTTAAGCTTATCTGCGCCTGAAACGTCCGAAAAAGCAATCATTTAATAATGACAATAACTTTTGAACCATGCATGCTAGAATCATGATTCTTGCTTTCCTGGGTTGGAAATCTTCTGAATTTTCTATATTTAGTGCAGATTTGGTGAAAAAAGCTCAACTTTTTGAGTTATGCAAGTTTTCATACAAGTGTGACTTGCAGGCTCAAAAGCTCTCTTTTACGCGTATCTGCGCCTGAAACGTCCGAAAAAGCAATCATTTAATAATGACAATAACTTTTGAACCATGCAAGAGAGAATCATGATTCTTGCTTTCCTGGGTTGGAAATCTTCTGAATTTTCTATATTTAGTGCAGATTTGGTGAAAAAAGCGCAACTTTTTGAGTTATGCAAGTTTTCATACAAGTGTGACTTGCAGGCTGAAAAGCTCTCTTTTAAGCTTATCTGCGCCTGAAACGTCCGAAAAAGCAATCATTTAATAATGACAATAACTCTTGAACCAAGCATGCTAGAATCATGATTCTTGCTTTCCTGGGTTGGAAATCTTCTGAATTTTCTATATTTAGTGCAGATTTGGTGAAAAAAAGCTCAACTTTTTGAGTTATGCAAGTTTTCATACAAGTGTGACTTGCAGGCTCAAAAGCTCTCTTTTACGCGTATCTGCGCCTGAAACGTCCGAAAAAGCAATCATTTAATAATGACAATAACTTTTGAACCATGCATGCTAGAATCATGATTCTTGCTTTCCTGGGTTGGAAATCTTCTGAATTTTCTATATTTAGTGCAGATTTGGTGAAAAAAGCTCAACTTTTTGAGTTATGCAAGTTTTCATACAAGTGTGACTTGCAGGCTCAAAAGCTCTCTTTTACGCGTATCTGCGCCTGAAACGTCCGAAAAAGCAATCATTTAATAATGACAATAACTTTTGAACCATGCATGCTAGAATCATGATTCTTGCTTTCCTGGGTTGGAAATCTTCTGAATTTTCTATATTTAGTGCAGATTTGGTGAAAAAGCTTAACTTTTTGAGTTATGCAAGTTTTCATACAAGTGTGACTTGCAGGCTCAAAAGCTCTCTTTTACGCGTATCTGCGCCTGAAACGTCCGAAAAAGCAATCATTTAATAATGACAATAACTTTTGAACCATGCATGCTAGAATCATGGTTCTTGCTTTCCTGGGTTGGAAATCTTCTGAATTTTCTATATTTAGTGCAGATTTGGTGAAAAAAGCTCAACTTTTTGAGTTATGCAAGTTTTCATACAAGTGTGACTTGCAGGCTCAAAAGCTCTCTTTTAAGCTTATCTGCGCCTGAAACGTCCGAAAAAGCAATCATTTAATAATGACAATAACTTTTGAACCATGCATGCTAGAATCATGATTCTTGCTTTCCTGGGTTTGAAATCTTCTGAATTTTCTATATTTAGTGCAGATTTGGTGAAAAAAGCTCAACTTTTTGAGTTATGCAAGTTTTCATGCAAGTGTGACTTGCAGGCTGAAAAGCTCTCTTTTAAGCTTATCTGCGCCTGAAACGTCCGAAAAAGCAATCATTTAATAATGACAATAACTTTTGAACCATGCATGCTAGAATCATGATTCTTGCTTTCCTGGGTTGGAAATCTTCTGAATTTTCTATATTTAGTGCAGATTTGGTGAAAAAAGCTCAACTTTTTGAGTTATGCAAGTTTTCATACAAGTGTGACTTGCAGGCTCAAAAGCTCTCTTTTACGCGTATCTGCGCCTGAAACGTCCGAAAAAGCAATCATTTAATAATGACAATAACTTTTGAACCATGCAAGAGAGAATCATGATTCTTGCTTTCCTGGGTTGGAAATCTTCTGAATTTTCTATATTTAGTGCAGATTTGGTGAAAAAAGCGCAACTTTTTGAGTTATGCAAGTTTTCATACAAGTGTGACTTGCAGGCTGAAAAGCTCTCTTTTAAGCTTATCTGCGCCTGAAACGTCCGAAAAAGCAATCATTTAATAATGACAATAACTCTTGAACCAAGCATGCTAGAATCATGATTCTTGCTTTCCTGGGTTGGAAATCTTCTGAATTTTCTATATTTAGTGCAGATTTGGTGAAAAAAAGCTCAACTTTTTGAGTTATGCAAGTTTTCATACAAGTGTGACTTGCAGGCTCAAAAGCTCTCTTTTACGCGTATCTGCGCCTGAAACCTCCGAAAAAGCAATCATTTAATAATGACAATAACTTTTGAACCATGCATGCTAGAATCATGATTCTTGCTTTCCTGGGTTGGAAATCTTCTGAATTTTCTATATTTAGTGCAGATTTGGTGAAAAAAGCTCAACTTTTTGAGTTATGCAAGTTTTCATACAAGTGTGACTTGCAGGCTCAAAAGCTCTCTTTTACGCGTATCTGCGCCTGAAACGCTCGAAAAAGCAATCATTTAATAATGACAATAACTTTTGAACCATGCATGCTAGAATCATGATTCTTGCTTTCCTGGGTTGGAAATCTTCTGAATTTTCTATATTTAGTGCAGATTTGGTGAAAAAGCTTAACTTTTTGAGTTATGCAAGTTTTCATACAAGTGTGACTTGCAGGCTCAAAAGCTCTCTTTTAAGCTTATCTGCGCCTGAAACGTCCGAAAAAGAAATCATTTAATAATGACAATAACTTTTAAACTATGCATGCTAAAATCATGATTCTTGCTTTCCTGGGTTGGAAATCTTCTGAATTTTCTATATTTAGTGCAGATTTGGTGAAAAAAGCTCAACTTTTTGAGTTATGCAAGTTTTCATACAAGTGTGACTTGCAGGCTCAAAAGCTCTCTTTTAAGCTTATCTGCGCCTGAAACGTCCGAAAAACAATCATTTAATAATGACAATAACTTTTGAACCATGCATGCTAGAATCATGATTCTTGCTTTCCTGGGTTTAAATCTTCTGAATTTTCTATATTTAGTGCAGATTTGGTGAAAAAAGCTCAACTTTTTGAGTTATGCAAGTTTTCATGCAAGTGTGACTTGCAGGCTGAAAAGCTCTCTTTTAAGCTTTTCTGCGCCTGAAACGTCCGAAAAAGCAATCATTTAATAATGACAATAACTTTTGAACCATGCATGCTAGAATCATGATTCTTGCTTTCCTGGGTTGGAAATCTTCTGAATTTTCTATATTTAGTGCAGATTTGGTGAAAAAAGCTCAACTTTTTGAGTTATGCAAGTTTTCATACAAGTGTGACTTGCAGGCTCAAAAGCTCTCTTTTACACGTATCTGCGCCTGAAACGTCCGAAAAAGCAATCATTTAATAATGACAATAACTTTTGAACCATGCAAGAGAGAATCATGATTCTTGCTTTCCTGGGTTGGAAATCTTCTGAATTTTCTATATTTAGTGCAGATTTGGTGAAAAAAAGCTCAACTTTTTGAGTTATGCAAGTTTTCATACAAGTGTGACTTGCAGGCTCAAAAGCTCTCTTTTACGCGTATCTGCGCCTGAAACGTCCGAAAAAGCAATCATTTAATAATGACAATAACTTTTGAACCATGCATGCTAGAATCATGATTCTTGCTTTCCTGGGTTGGAAATCTTCTGAATTTTCTATATTTAGTGCAGATTTGGTGAAAAAGCTTAACTTTTTGAGTTATGCAAGTTTTCATACAAGTGTGACTTGCAGGCTCAAAAGCTCTCTTTTACGCGTATCTGCGCCTGAAACGTCCGAAAAAGCAATCATTTAATAATGAAAATAACTTTTGAACCATGCATGCTAGAATCATGGTTCTTGCTTTC
>NW_028283302.1:0-23868 GCF_059441175.1 Urocampus carinirostris
GAGCTTTTTTCACCAAATCTGCACTAAATATAGAAAATTCAGAAGATTTCCAACCTAGAAAAGCAAGAATTATGATTCTAGCATGCATGGTTCCAAAGTTATTGTCATTATTAAATGATTGCTTTTTCGGACGTTTCAGGCGCAGATAAGCTTAAAAATGGGCTTTCCAGCCTGCAAGTCACACTTTTATGAAAACTTGCATAACTCAAAAAGTTGAGCTTTTTTCACCAAATCTGCACTAAATATAGAAAATTCAGAAGATTTCCAACCTAGAAAAGCAAGAATTATGATTCTAGCATGCATGGTTCCAAAGTTATTGTCATTATTAAATGATTGCTTTTTCGGACGTTTCAGGCGCAGATAAGCTTAAAAATGGGCTTTCCAGCCTGCAAGTCACACTTTTATGAAAACTTGCATAACTCAAAAAGTTGAGCTTTTTTCACCAAATCTGCACTAAATATAGAAAATTCAGAAGATTTCCAACCCAGGAAAGCAAGAATTATGATTCTAGCATGCATGGTTCAAAAGTTATTGTCATTATTAAATGATTGCTTTTTCGGACGTTTCAGGCGCAGATAAGCTTAAAAATGGGCTTTCCAGCCTGCAAGTCACACTTTTATGAAAACTTGCATAACTCAAAAAGTTGAGCTTTTTTCACCAAATCTGCACTAAATATAGAAAATTCAGAAGATTTCCAACCCAGGAAAGCAAGATTTATGATTCTAGCATGCATGGTTCAAAAGTTATTGTCATTATTAAATGATTGCTTTTTCGGACGTTTTAGGCTCAGAGAAGTGCAAAAATGGGCTTTCCAGCCTGCAAGTCACACTTTTATGAAAACTTGCATAACTCAAAAACTTGAGCTTTTTTTCACCAAATCTGCACTAAATATAGAAAATTCAGAAGATTTCCAACCTAGAAAAGCAAGATTTATGATTCTAGCATGCATGGTTCCAAAGTTATTGTCATTATTAAATGATTGCTTTTTCGGACGTTTCAGGCGCAGATAAGCTTAAAAATGGGCTTTCCAGCCTGCAAGTCACACTTTTATGAAAACTTGCATAACTCAAAAAGTTGAGCTTTTTTCACCAAATCTGCACTAAATATAGAAAATTCAGAAGATTTCCAACCCAGGAAAGCAAGAATTATGATTCTAGCATGCATGGTTCAAAAGTTATTGTCATTATTAAATGATTGCTTTTTCGGACGTTTCAGGCGCAGATAAGCTTAAAAATGGGCTTTCCAGCCTGCAAGTCACACTTTTATGAAAACTTGCATAACTCAAAAAGTTGAGCCTTTTTCACCAAATCTGCACTAAATATAGAAAATTCAGAAGATTTCCAACCCAGGAAAGCAAGATTTATGATTCTAGCATGCATGGTTCAAAAGTTATTGTCATTATTAAATGATTGCTTTTTCGGACGTTTTAGGCTCAGAGAAGTGCAAAAATGGGCTTTCCAGCCTGCAAGTCACACTTTTATGAAAACTTGCATAACTCAAAAACTTGAGCTTTTTTCACCAAATCTGCACTAAATATAGAAAATTCAGAAGATTTCCAACCTAGAAAAGCAAGAATTATGATTCTAGCATGCATGGTTCCAAAGTTATTGTCATTATTAAATGATTGCTTTTTCGGACGTTTCAGGCGCAGATAAGCTTAAAAATGGGCTTTCCAGCCTGCAAGTCACACTTTTATGAAAACTTGCATAACTCAAAAAGTTGAGCTTTTTTCACCAAATCTGCACTAAATATAGAAAATTCAGAAGATTTCCAACCTAGAAAGCAAGAATTATGATTCTAGCATGCATGGTTTCCAAAGTTATTGTCATTATTAAATGATTGCTTTTTCGGACGTTTCAGGCGCAGATAAGCTTAAAAATGGGCTTTCCAGCCTGCAAGTCACACTTTTATGAAAACTTGCATAACTCAAAAAGTTGAGCTTTTTTCACCAAATCTGCACTAAATATAGAAAATTCAGAAGATTTCCAACCCAGGAAAGCAAGAATTATGATTCTAGCATGCATGGTTCAAAAGTTATTGTCATTATTAAATGATTGCTTTTTCGGACGTTTCAGGCGCAGATAAGCTTAAAAATGGGCTTTCCAGCCTGCAAGTCACACTTTTATGAAAACTTGCATAACTCAAAAAGTTGAGCTTTTTTCACCAAATCTGCACTAAATATAGAAAATTCAGAAGATTTCCAACCCAGGAAAGCAAGATTTATGATTCTAGCATGCATGGTTCAAAAGTTATTGTCATTATTAAATGATTGCTTTTTCGGACGTTTTAGGCTCAGAGAAGTGCAAAAATGGGCTTTCCAGCCTGCAAGTCACACTTTTATGAAAACTTGCATAACTCAAAAACTTGAGCTTTTTTCACCAAATCTGCACTAAATATAGAAAATTCAGAAGATTTCCAACCTAGAAAAGCAAGAATTATGATTCTAGCATGCATGGTTCCAAAGTTATTGTCATTATTAAATGATTGCTTTTTCGGACGTTTCAGGCGCAGATAAGCTTAAAAATGGGCTTTCCAGCCTGCAAGTCACACTTTTATGAAAACTTGCATAACTCAAAAAGTTGAGCTTTTTTCACCAAATCTGCACTAAATATAGAAAATTCAGAAGATTTCCAACCCAGGAAAGCAAGAATTATGATTCTAGCATGCATGGTTCAAAAGTTATTGTCATTATTAAATGATTGCTTTTTCGGACGTTTCAGGCGCAGATAAGCTTAAAAATGGGCTTTCCAGCCTGCAAGTCACACTTTTATGAAAACTTGCATAACTCAAAAAGTTGAGCCTTTTTCACCAAATCTGCACTAAATATAGAAAATTCAGAAGATTTCCAACCCAGGAAAGCAAGATTTATGATTCTAGCATGCATGGTTCAAAAGTTATTGTCATTATTAAATGATTGCTTTTTCGGACGTTTTAGGCTCAGAGAAGTGCAAAAATGGGCTTTCCAGCCTGCAAGTCACACTTTTATGAAAACTTGCATAACTCAAAAACTTGAGCTTTTTTCACCAAATCTGCACTAAATATAGAAAATTCAGAAGATTTCCAACCTAGAAAAGCAAGAATTATGATTCTAGCATGCATGGTTCCAAAGTTATTGTCATTATTAAATGATTGCTTTTTCGGACGTTTCAGGCGCAGATAAGCTTAAAAATGGGCTTTCCAGCCTGCAAGTCACACTTTTATGAAAACTTGCATAACTCAAAAAGTTGAGCTTTTTTCACCAAATCTGCACTAAATATAGAAAATTCAGAAGATTTCCAACCCAGGAAAGCAAGAATTATGATTCTAGCATGCATAATTCAAAAGTTATTGTCATTATTAAATGATTGCTTTTTCGGACGTTTCAGGCGCAGATAAGCTTAAAAATGGGCTTTCCAGCCTGCAAGTCACACTTTTATGAAAACTTGCATAACTCAAAAAGTTGAGCTTTTTTCACCAAATCTGCACTAAATATAGAAAATTCAGAAGATTTCCAACCCAGGAAAGCAAGATTTATGATTCTAGCATGCATGGTTCAAAAGTTATTGTCATTATTAAATGATTGCTTTTTCGGACGTTTTAGGCTCAGAGAAGTGCAAAAATGGGCTTTCCAGCCTGCAAGTCACACTTTTATGAAAACTTGCATAACTCAAAAACTTGAGCTTTTTTCACCAAATCTGCACTAAATATAGAAAATTCAGAAGATTTCCAACCTAGAAAAGCAAGAATTATGATTCTAGCATGCATGGTTCCAAAGTTATTGTCATTATTAAATGATTGCTTTTTCGGACGTTTCAGGCGCAGATAAGCTTAAAAATGGGCTTTCCAGCCTGCAAGTCACACTTTTATGAAAACTTGCATAACTCAAAAAGTTGAGCTTTTTTCACCAAATCTGCACTAAATATAGAAAATTCAGAAGATTTCCAACCCAGGAAAGCAAGATTTATGATTCTAGCATGCATGGTTCAAAAGTTATTGTCATTATTAAATGATTGCTTTTTCGGACGTTTTAGGCTCAGAGAAGTGCAAAAATGGGCTTTCCAGCCTGCAAGTCACACTTTTATGAAAACTTGCATAACTCAAAAAGTTGAGCTTTTTTCACCAAATCTGCACTAAATATAGAAAATTCAGAAGATTTCCAACCTAGAAAAGCAAGAATTATGATTCTAGCATGCATGGTTCCAAAGTTATTGTCATTATTAAATGATTGCTTTTTCGGATGTTTCAGGCGCAGATAAGCTTAAAAATGGGCTTTCCAGCCTGCAAGTCACACTTTTATGAAAACTTGCATAACTCAAAAAGTTGAGCTTTTTTCACCAAATCTGCACTAAATATAGAAAATTCAGAAGATTTCCAACCCAGGAAAGCAAGAATTATGATTCTAGCATGCATGGTTCAAAAGTTATTGTCATTATTAAATGATTGCTTTTTCGGACGTTTCAGGCGCAGATAAGCTTAAAAATGGGCTTTCCAGCCTGCAAGTCACACTTTTATGAAAACTTGCATAACTCAAAAAGTTGAGCTTTTTTCACCAAATCTGCACTAAATATAGAAAATTCAGAAGATTTCCAACCCAGGAAAGCAAGATTTATGATTCTAGCATGCACGGTTCAAAAGTTATTGTCATTATTAAATGATTGCTTTTTCGGACGTTTTAGGCTCAGAGAAGTGCAAAAATGGGCTTTCCAGCCTGCAAGTCACACTTTTATGAAAACTTGCATAACTCAAAAACTTGAGCTTTTTTCACCAAATCTGCACTAAATATAGAAAATTCAGAAGATTTCCAACCTAGAAAAGCAAGAATTATGATTCTAGCATGCATGGTTCCAAAGTTATTGTCATTATTAAATGATTGCTTTTTCGGACGTTTCAGGCGCAGATAAGCTTAAAAATGGGCTTTCCAGCCTGCAAGTCACACTTTTATGAAAACTTGCATAACTCAAAAAGTTGAGCTTTTTTCACCAAATCTGCACTAAATATAGAAAATTCAGAAGATTTCCAACCCAGGAAAGCAAGAATTATGATTCTAGCATGCATGGTTCAAAAGTTATTGTCATTATTAAATGATTGCTTTTTCGGACGTTTCAGGCGCAGATAAGCTTAAAAATGGGCTTTCCAGCCTGCAAGTCACACTTTTATGAAAACTTGCATAACTCAAAAAGTTGAGCCTTTTTCACCAAATCTGCACTAAATATAGAAAATTCAGAAGATTTCCAACCCAGGAAAGCAAGATTTATGATTCTAGCATGCATGGTTCAAAAGTTATTGTCATTATTAAATGATTGCTTTTTCGGACGTTTTAGGCTCAGAGAAGTGCAAAAATGGGCTTTCCAGCCTGCAAGTCACACTTTTATGAAAACTTGCATAACTCAAAAACTTGAGCTTTTTTCACCAAATCTGCACTAAATATAGAAAATTCAGAAGATTTCCAACCTAGAAAAGCAAGAATTATGATTCTAGCATGCATGGTTCCAAAGTTATTGTCATTATTAAATGATTGCTTTTTCGGACGTTTCAGGCGCAGATAAGCTTAAAAATGGGCTTTCCAGCCTGCAAGTCACACTTTTATGAAAACTTGCATAACTCAAAAAGTTGAGCTTTTTTCACCAAATCTGCACTAAATATAGAAAATTCAGAAGATTTCCAACCCAGGAAAGCAAGAATTATGATTCTAGCATGCATGGTTCAAAAGTTATTGTCATTATTAAATGATTGCTTTTTCGGACGTTTCAGGCGCAGATAAGCTTAAAAATGGGCTTTCCAGCCTGCAAGTCACACTTTTATGAAAACTTGCATAACTCAAAAAGTTGAGCTTTTTTCACCAAATCTGCACTAAATATAGAAAATTCAGAAGATTTCCAACCCAGGAAAGCAAGATTTATGATTCTAGCATGCATGGTTCAAAAGTTATTGTCATTATTAAATGATTGCTTTTTCGGACGTTTTAGGCTCAGAGAAGTGCAAAAATGGGCTTTCCAGCCTGCAAGTCACACTTTTATGAAAACTTGCATAACTCAAAAACTTGAGCTTTTTTCACCAAATCTGCACTAAATATAGAAAATTCAGAAGATTTCCAACCTAGAAAAGCAAGAATTATGATTCTAGCATGCATGGTTCCAAAGTTATTGTCATTATTAAATGATTGCTTTTTCGGACGTTTCAGGCGCAGATAAGCTTAAAAATGGGCTTTCCAGCCTGCAAGTCACACTTTTATGAAAACTTGCATAACTCAAAAAGTTGAGCTTTTTTCACCAAATCTGCACTAAATATAGAAAATTCAGAAGATTTCCAACCCAGGAAAGCAAGAATTATGATTCTAGCATGCATGGTTCAAAAGTTATTGTCATTATTAAATGATTGCTTTTTCGGACGTTTCAGGCGCAGATAAGCTTAAAAATGGGCTTTCCAGCCTGCAAGTCACACTTTTATGAAAACTTGCATAACTCAAAAAGTTGAGCTTTTTTCACCAAATCTGCACTAAATATAGAAAATTCAGAAGATTTCCAACCCAGGAAAGCAAGAATTATGATTCTAGCATGCATGGTTCAAAAGTTATTGTCATTATTAAATGATTGCTTTTTCGGACGTTTCAGGCGCAGATAAGCTTAAAAATGGGCTTTCCAGCCTGCAAGTCACACTTTTATGAAAACTTGCATAACTCAAAAAGTTGAGCTTTTTTCACCAAATCTGCACTAAATATAGAAAATTCAGAAGATTTCCAACCCAGGAAAGCAAGATTTATGATTCTAGCATGCATGGTTCAAAAGTTATTGTCATTATTAAATGATTGCTTTTTCGGACGTTTTAGGCTCAGAGAAGTGCAAAAATGGGCTTTCCAGCCTGCAAGTCACACTTTTATGAAAACTTGCATAACTCAAAAACTTGAGCTTTTTTCACCAAATCTGCACTAAATATAGAAAATTCAGAAGATTTCCAACCTAGAAAAGCAAGAATTATGATTCTAGCATGCATGGTTCCAAAGTTATTGTCATTATTAAATGATTGCTTTTTCGGACGTTTCAGGCGCAGATAAGCTTAAAAATGGGCTTTCCAGCCTGCAAGTCACACTTTTATGAAAACTTGCATAACTCAAAAAGTTGAGCTTTTTTCACCAAATCTGCACTAAATATAGAAAATTCAGAAGATTTCCAACCCAGGAAAGCAAGATTTATGATTCTAGCATGCATGGTTCAAAAGTTATTGTCATTATTAAATGATTGCTTTTTCGGACGTTTTAGGCTCAGAGAAGTGCAAAAATGGGCTTTCCAGCCTGCAAGTCACACTTTTATGAAAACTTGCATAACTCAAAAACTTGAGCTTTTTTCACCAAATCTGCACTAAATATAGAAAATTCAGAAGATTTCCAACCTAGAAAAGCAAGAATTATGATTCTAGCATGCATGGTTCCAAAGTTATTGTCATTATTAAATGATTGCTTTTTCGGACGTTTCAGGCGCAGATAAGCTTAAAAATGGGCTTTCCAGCCTGCAAGTCACACTTTTATGAAAACTTGCATAACTCAAAAAGTTGAGCTTTTTTCACCAAATCTGCACTAAATATAGAAAATTCAGAAGATTTCCAAGCCAGGAAAGCAAGATTTATGATTCTAGCATGCATGGTTCAAAAGTTATTGTCATTATTAAATGATTGCTTTTTCGGACGTTTTAGGCTCAGAGAAGTGCAAAAATGGGCTTTCCAGCCTGCAAGTCACACTTTTATGAAAACTTGCATAACTCAAAAAGTTGAGCTTTTTTCACCAAATCTGCACTAAATATAGAAAATTCAGAAGATTTCCAACCTAGAAAAGCAAGAATTATGATTCTAGCATGCATGGTTCCAAAGTTATTGTCATTATTAAATGATTGCTTTTTCGGACGTTTCAGGCGCAGATAAGCTTAAAAATGGGCTTTCCAGCCTGCAAGTCACACTTTTATGAAAACTTGCATAACTCAAAAAGTTGAGCTTTTTTCACCAAATCTGCACTAAATATAGAAAATTCAGAAGATTTCCAACCCAGGAAAGCAAGAATTATGATTCTAGCATGCATGGTTCAAAAGTTATTGTCATTATTAAATGATTGCTTTTTCGGACGTTTCAGGCGCAGATAAGCTTAAAAATGGGCTTTCCAGCCTGCAAGTCACACTTTTATGAAAACTTGCATAACTCAAAAAGTTGAGCTTTTTTCACCAAATCTGCACTAAATATAGAAAATTCAGAAGATTTCCAACCCAGGAAAGCAAGATTTATGATTCTAGCATGCACGGTTCAAAAGTTATTGTCATTATTAAATGATTGCTTTTTCGGACGTTTTAGGCTCAGAGAAGTGCAAAAATGGGCTTTCCAGCCTGCAAGTCACACTTTTATGAAAACTTGCATAACTCAAAAACTTGAGCTTTTTTCACCAAATCTGCACTAAATATAGAAAATTCAGAAGATTTCCAACCTAGAAAAGCAAGAATTATGATTCTAGCATGCATGGTTCCAAAGTTATTGTCATTATTAAATGATTGCTTTTTCGGACGTTTCAGGCGCAGATAAGCTTAAAAATGGGCTTTCCAGCCTGCAAGTCACACTTTTATGAAAACTTGCATAACTCAAAAAGTTGAGCTTTTTTCACCAAATCTGCACTAAATATAGAAAATTCAGAAGATTTCCAACCCAGGAAAGCAAGAATTATGATTCTAGCATGCATGGTTCAAAAGTTATTGTCATTATTAAATGATTGCTTTTTCGGACGTTTCAGGCGCAGATAAGCTTAAAAATGGGCTTTCCAGCCTGCAAGTCACACTTTTATGAAAACTTGCATAACTCAAAAAGTTGAGCCTTTTTCACCAAATCTGCACTAAATATAGAAAATTCAGAAGATTTCCAACCCAGGAAAGCAAGATTTATGATTCTAGCATGCATGGTTCAAAAGTTATTGTCATTATTAAATGATTGCTTTTTCGGACGTTTTAGGCTCAGAGAAGTGCAAAAATGGGCTTTCCAGCCTGCAAGTCACACTTTTATGAAAACTTGCATAACTCAAAAACTTGAGCTTTTTTCACCAAATCTGCACTAAATATAGAAAATTCAGAAGATTTCCAACCTAGAAAAGCAAGAATTATGATTCTAGCATGCATGGTTCCAAAGTTATTGTCATTATTAAATGATTGCTTTTTCGGACGTTTCAGGCGCAGATAAGCTTAAAAATGGGCTTTCCAGCCTGCAAGTCACACTTTTATGAAAACTTGCATAACTCAAAAAGTTGAGCTTTTTTCACCAAATCTGCACTAAATATAGAAAATTCAGAAGATTTCCAACCCAGGAAAGCAAGAATTATGATTCTAGCATGCATAATTCAAAAGTTATTGTCATTATTAAATGATTGCTTTTTCGGACGTTTCAGGCGCAGATAAGCTTAAAAATGGGCTTTCCAGCCTGCAAGTCACACTTTTATGAAAACTTGCATAACTCAAAAAGTTGAGCTTTTTTCACCAAATCTGCACTAAATATAGAAAATTCAGAAGATTTCCAACCCAGGAAAGCAAGATTTATGATTCTAGCATGCATGGTTCAAAAGTTATTGTCATTATTAAATGATTGCTTTTTCGGACGTTTTAGGCTCAGAGAAGTGCAAAAATGGGCTTTCCAGCCTGCAAGTCACACTTTTATGAAAACTTGCATAACTCAAAAAGTTGAGCTTTTTTCACCAAATCTGCACTAAATATAGAAAATTCAGAAGATTTCCAACCCAGGAAAGCAAGAATTATGATTCTAGCATGCATGGTTCAAAAGTTATTGTCATTATTAAATGATTGCTTTTTCGGACGTTTCAGGCGCAGATAAGCTTAAAAATGGGCTTTCCAGCCTGCAAGTCACACTTTTATGAAAACTTGCATAACTCAAAAAGTTGAGCTTTTTTCACCAAATCTGCACTAAATATAGAAAATTCAGAAGATTTCCAACCCAGGAAAGCAAGATTTATGATTCTAGCATGCATGGTTCAAAAGTTATTGTCATTATTAAATGATTGCTTTTTCGGACGTTTTAGGCTCAGAGAAGTGCAAAAATGGGCTTTCCAGCCTGCAAGTCACACTTTTATGAAAACTTGCATAACTCAAAAACTTGAGCTTTTTTCACCAAATCTGCACTAAATATAGAAAATTCAGAAGATTTCCAACCTAGAAAAGCAAGAATTATGATTCTAGCATGCATGGTTCCAAAGTTATTGTCATTATTAAATGATTGCTTTTTCGGACGTTTCAGGCGCAGATAAGCTTAAAAATGGGCTTTCCAGCCTGCAAGTCACACTTTTATGAAAACTTGCATAACTCAAAAAGTTGAGCTTTTTTCACCAAATCTGCACTAAATATAGAAAATTCAGAAGATTTCCAACCCAGGAAAGCAAGAATTATGATTCTAGCATGCATGGTTCAAAAGTTATTGTCATTATTAAATGATTGCTTTTTCGGACGTTTCAGGCGCAGATAAGCTTAAAAATGGGCTTTCCAGCCTGCAAGTCACACTTTTATGAAAACTTGCATAACTCAAAAAGTTGAGCTTTTTTCACCAAATCTGCACTAAATATAGAAAATTCAGAAGATTTCCAACCCAGGAAAGCAAGATTTATGATTCTAGCATGCATGGTTCAAAAGTTATTGTCATTATTAAATGATTGCTTTTTCGGACGTTTTAGGCTCAGAGAAGTGCAAAAATGGGCTTTCCAGCCTGCAAGTCACACTTTTATGAAAACTTGCATAACTCAAAAACTTGAGCTTTTTTCACCAAATCTGCACTAAATATAGAAAATTCAGAAGATTTCCAACCTAGAAAAGCAAGAATTATGATTCTAGCATGCATGGTTCCAAAGTTATTGTCATTATTAAATGATTGCTTTTTCGGACGTTTCAGGCGCAGATAAGCTTAAAAATGGGCTTTCCAGCCTGCAAGTCACACTTTTATGAAAACTTGCATAACTCAAAAAGTTGAGCTTTTTTCACCAAATCTGCACTAAATATAGAAAATTCAGAAGATTTCCAACCCAGGAAAGCAAGAATTATGATTCTAGCATGCATGGTTCAAAAGTTATTGTCATTATTAAATGATTGCTTTTTCGGACGTTTCAGGCGCAGAGAAGTGCAAAAATGGGCTTTCCAGCCTGCAAGTCACACTTTTATGAAAACTTGCATAACTCAAAAACTTGAGCTTTTTTCACCAAATCTGCACTAAATATAGAAAATTCAGAAGATTTCCAACCTAGAAAAGCAAGAATTATGATTCTAGCATGCATGGTTCCAAAGTTATTGTCATTATTAAATGATTGCTTTTAAGGACGTTTCAGGCGCAGATAAGCTTAAAAATGGGCTTTCCAGCCTGCAAGTCACACTTTTATGAAAACTTGCATAACTCAAAAAGTTGAGCTTTTTTCACCAAATCTGCACTAAATATAGAAAATTCAGAAGATTTCCAACCCAGGAAAGCAAGAATTATGATTCTAGCATGCATAATTCAAAAGTTATTGTCATTATTAAATGATTGCTTTTTCGGACGTTTCAGGCGCAGATAAGCTTAAAAATGGGCTTTCCAGCCTGCAAGTCACACTTTTATGAAAACTTGCATAACTCAAAAAGTTGAGCTTTTTTCGCCAAATCTGCACTAAATATAGAAAATTCAGAAGATTTCCAACCCAGGAAAGCAAGATTTATGATTCTAGCATGCATGGTTCAAAAGTTATTGTCATTATTAAATGATTGCTTTTTCGGACGTTTTAGGCTCAGAGAAGTGCAAAAATGGGCTTTCCAGCCTGCAAGTCACACTTTTATGAAAACTTGCATAACTCAAAAACTTGAGCTTTTTTCACCAAATCTGCACTAAATATAGAAAATTCAGAAGATTTCCAACCTAGAAAAGCAAGAATTATGATTCTAGCATGCATGGTTCCAAAGTTATTGTCATTATTAAATGATTGCTTTTTCGGACGTTTCAGGCGCAGATAAGCTTAAAAATGGGCTTTCCAGCCTGCAAGTCACACTTTTATGAAAACTTGCATAACTCAAAAAGTTGAGCTTTTTTTCACCAAATCTGCACTAAATATAGAAAATTCAGAAGTTTTCCAACCCAGGAAAGCAAGAATTATGATTCTAGCATGCATGGTTCCAAAGTTATTGTCATTATTAAATGATTGCTTTTTCGGACGTTTCAGGCGCAGATAAGCTTAAAAATAGGCTTTGCAGCCTGCAAGTCACACTTTTATGAAAACTTGCCTAACTCAAAAAGTTGAGCTTTTTTCACCAAATCTGCACTAAATATAGAAAATTCAGAAGATTTCCAACCCAGGAAAGCAAGATTTATGATTCTAGCATGCATGGTTCAAAAGTTATTGTCATTATTAAATGATTGCTTTTTCGGACGTTTTAGGCTCAGAGAAGTGCAAAAATGGGCTTTCCAGCCTGCAAGTCACACTTTTATAAAAACTTGCATAACTCAAAAACTTGAGCTTTTTTCACCAAATCTGCACTAAATATAGAAAATTCAGAAGATTTCCAACCTAGAAAAGCAAGAATTATGATTCTAGCATGCATGGTTCCAAAGTTATTGTCATTATTAAATGATTGCTTTTTCGGACGTTTCAGGCGCAGATAAGCTTAAAAATGGGCTTTCCAGCCTGCAAGTCACACTTTTATGAAAACTTGCATAACTCAAAAAGTTGAGCTTTTTTCACCAAATCTGCACTAAATATAGAAAATTCAGAAGATTTCCAACCCAGGAAAGCAAGATTTATGATTCTAGCATGAATGGTTCAAAAGTTATTGTCATTATTAAATGATTGCTTTTTTGGACGTTTTAGGCTCAGAGAAGTGCAAAAATGGGCTTTCCAGCCTGCAAGTCACACTTTTATGAAAACTTGCATAACTCAAAAACTTGAGCTTTTTTCACCAAATCTGCACTAAATATAGAAAATTCAGAAGATTTCCAACCTAGAAAAGCAAGATTTATGATTCTAGCATGCATGGTTCCAAAGTTATTGTCATTATTAAATGATTGCTTTTTCGGACGTTTCAGGCGCAGATAAGCTTAAAATGGGCTTTCCAGCCTGCAAGTCACACTTTTATGAAAACTTGCATAACTCAAAAAGTTGAGCTTTTTTCACCAAATCTGCACTAAATATAGAAAATTCAGAAGATTTCCAACCCAGGAAAGCAAGAATTATGATTCTAGCATGCATGGTTCAAAAGTTATTGTCATTATTAAATGATTGCTTTTTCGGACGTTTCAGGCGCAGATAAGCTTAAAAATGGGCTTTCCAGCCTGCAAGTCACACTTTTATGAAAACTTGCATAACTCAAAAAGTTGAGCTTTTTTCACCAAATCTGCACTAAATATAGAAAATTCAGAAGATTTCCAACCCAGGAAAGCAAGATTTATGATTCTAGCATGCATGGTTCAAAAGTTATTGTCATTATTAAATGATTGCTTTTTCGGACGTTTTAGGCTCAGAGAAGTGCAAAAATGGGCTTTCCAGCCTGCAAGTCACACTTTTATGAAAACTTGCATAACTCAAAAACTTGAGCTTTTTTCACCAAATCTGCACTAAATATAGAAAATTCAGAAGATTTCCAACCTAGAAAAGCAAGAATTATGATTCTAGCATGCATGGTTCCAAAGTTATTGTCATTATTAAATGATTGCTTTTTCGGACGTTTCAGGCGCAGATAAGCTTAAAAATGGGCTTTCCAGCCTGCAAGTCACACTTTTATGAAAACTTGCATAACTCAAAAAGTTGAGCTTTTTTCACCAAATCTGCACTAAATATAGAAAATTCAGAAGATTTCCAACCCAGGAAAGCAAGAATTATGATTCTAGCATGCATGGTTCAAAAGTTATTGTCATTATTAAATGATTGCTTTTTCGGACGTTTCAGGCGCAGATAAGCTTAAAAATGGGCTTTCCAGCCTGCAAGTCACACTTTTATGAAAACTTGCATAACTCAAAAAGTTGAGCTTTTTTCACCAAATCTGCACTAAATATAGAAAATTCAGAAGATTTCCAACCCAGGAAAGCAAGATTTATGATTCTAGCATGCATGGTTCAAAAGTTATTGTCATTATTAAATGATTGCTTTTTCGGACGTTTTAGGCTCAGAGAAGTGCAAAAATGGGCTTTCCAGCCTGCAAGTCACACTTTTATGAAAACTTGCATAACTCAAAAACTTGAGCTTTTTTCACCAAATCTGCACTAAATATAGAAAATTCAGAAGATTTCCAACCTAGAAAAGCAAGAATTATGATTCTAGCATGCATGGTTCCAAAGTTATTGTCATTATTAAATGATTGCTTTTTCGGACGTTTCAGGCGCAGATAAGCTTAAAAATGGGCTTTCCAGCCTGCAAGTCACACTTTTATGAAAACTTGCATAACTCAAAAAGTTGAGCTTTTTTCACCAAATCTGCACTAAATATAGAAAATTCAGAAGATTTCCAACCCATGAAAGCAAGAATTATGATTCTAGCATGCATGGTTCAAAAGTTATTGTCATTATTAAATGATTGCTTTTTCGGACGTTTCAGGCGCAGATAAGCTTAAAAATGGGCTTTCCAGCCTGCAAGTCACACTTTTATGAAAACTTGCATAACTCAAAAAGTTGAGCTTTTTTCACCAAATCTGCACTAAATATAGAAAATTCAGAAGATTTCCAACCCAGGAAAGCAAGATTTATGATTCTAGCATGCATGGTTCAAAAGTTATTGTCATTATTAAATGATTGCTTTTTCGGACGTTTTAGGCTCAGAGAAGTGCAAAAATGGGCTTTCCAGCCTGCAAGTCACACTTTTATGAAAACTTGCATAACTCAAAAACTTGAGCTTTTTTCACCAAATCTGCACTAAATATAGAAAATTCAGAAGATTTCCAACCTAGAAAAGCAAGAATTATGATTCTAGCATGCATGGTTCCAAAGTTATTGTCATTATTAAATGATTGCTTTTTCGGACGTTTCAGGCGCAGATAAGCTTAAAAATGGCCTTTCCAGCCTGCAAGTCACACTTTTATGAAAACTTGCATAACTCAAAAAGTTGAGCTTTTTTCACCAAATCTGCACTAAATATAGAAAATTCAGAAGATTTCCAACCCAGGAAAGCAAGAATTATGATTCTAGCATGCATGGTTCAAAAGTTATTGTCATTATTAAATGATTGCTTTTTCGGACGTTTCAGGCGCAGATAAGCTTAAAAATGGGCTTTCCAGCCTGCAAGTCACACTTTTATGAAAACTTGCATAACTCAAAAAGTTGAGCTTTTTTCACCAAATCTGCACTAAATATAGAAAATTCAGAAGATTTCCAACCCAGGAAAGCAAGATTTATGATTCTAGCATGCATGGTTCAAAAGTTATTGTCATTATTAAATGATTGCTTTTTCGGACGTTTTAGGCTCAGAGAAGTGCAAAAATGGGCTTTCCAGCCTGCAAGTCACACTTTTATGAAAACTTGCATAACTCAAAAACTTGAGCTTTTTTCACCAAATCTGCACTAAATATAGAAAATTCAGAAGATTTCCAACCCAGAAAAGCAAGAATTATGATTCTAGCATGCATGGTTCCAAAGTTATTGTCATTATTAAATGATTGCTTTTTCGGACGTTTCAGGCGCAGACAAGCTTAAAAATGGGCTTTCCAGCCTGCAAGTCACACTTTTATGAAAACTTGCATAACTCAAAAAGTTGAGCTTTTTTCACCAAATCTGCACTAAATATAGAAAATTCAGAAGATTTCCAACCCAGGAAAGCAAGATTTATGATTCTAGCATGCATGGTTCAAAAGTTATTGTCATTATTAAATGATTGCTTTTTCGGACGTTTTAGGCTCAGAGAAGTGCAAAAATGGGCTTTCCAGCCTGCAAGTCACACTTTTATGAAAACTTGCATAACTCAAAAACTTGAGCTTTTTTCACCAAATCTGCACTAAATATAGAAAATTCAGAAGATTTCCAACCTAGAAAAGCAAGAATTATGATTCTAGCATGCATGGTTCCAAAGTTATTGTCATTATTAAATGATTGCTTTTTCGGACGTTTCAGGCGCAGATAAGCTTAAAAATGGGCTTTCCAGCCTGCAAGTCACACTTTTATGAAAACTTGCATAACTCAAAAAGTTGAGCTTTTTTCACCAAATCTGCACTAAATATAGAAAATTCAGAAGATTTCCAACCCAGGAAAGCAAGATTTATGATTCTAGCATGCATGGTTCAAAAGTTATTGTCATTATTAAATGATTGCTTTTTCGGACGTTTTAGGCTCAGAGAAGTGCAAAAATGGGCTTTCCAGCCTGCAAGTCACACTTTTATGAAAACTTGCATAACTCAAAAACTTGAGCTTTTTTCACCAAATCTGCACTAAATATAGAAAATTCAGAAGATTTCCAACCTAGAAAAGCAAGAATTATGATTCTAGCATGCATGGTTCCAAAGTTATTGTCATTATTAAATGATTGCTTTTTCGGACGTTTCAGGCGCAGATAAGCTTAAAAATGGCCTTTCCAGCCTGCAAGTCACACTTTTATGAAAACTTGCATAACTCAAAAAGTTGAGCTTTTTTCACCAAATCTGCACTAAATATAGAAAATTCAGAAGATTTCCAACCCAGGAAAGCAAGAATTATGATTCTAGCATGCATGGTTCAAAAGTTATTGTCATTATTAAATGATTGCTTTTTCGGACGTTTCAGGCGCAGATAAGCTTAAAAATGGGCTTTCCAGCCTGCAAGTCACACTTTTATGAAAACTTGCATAACTCAAAAAGTTGAGCTTTTTTCACCAAATCTGCACTAAATATAGAAAATTCAGAAGATTTCCAACCCAGGAAAGCAAGATTTATGATTCTAGCATGCATGGTTCAAAAGTTATTGTCATTATTAAATGATTGCTTTTTCGGACGTTTTAGGCTCAGAGAAGTGCAAAAATGGGCTTTCCAGCCTGCAAGTCACACTTTTATGAAAACTTGCATAACTCAAAAACTTGAGCTTTTTTCACCAAATCTGCACTAAATATAGAAAATTCAGAAGATTTCCAACCCAGAAAAGCAAGAATTATGATTCTAGCATGCATGGTTCCAAAGTTATTGTCATTATTAAATGATTGCTTTTTCGGACGTTTCAGGCGCAGACAAGCTTAAAAATGGGCTTTCCAGCCTGCAAGTCACACTTTTATGAAAACTTGCATAACTCAAAAAGTTGAGCTTTTTTCACCAAATCTGCACTAAATATAGAAAATTCAGAAGATTTCCAACCCAGGAAAGCAAGATTTATGATTCTAGCATGCATGGTTCAAAAGTTATTGTCATTATTAAATGATTGCTTTTTCGGACGTTTTAGGCTCAGAGAAGTGCAAAAATGGGCTTTCCAGCCTGCAAGTCACACTTTTATGAAAACTTGCATAACTCAAAAACTTGAGCTTTTTTCACCAAATCTGCACTAAATATAGAAAATTCAGAAGATTTCCAACCTAGAAAAGCAAGAATTATGATTCTAGCATGCATGGTTCCAAAGTTATTGTCATTATTAAATGATTGCTTTTTCGGACGTTTCAGGCGCAGATAAGCTTAAAAATGGGCTTTCCAGCCTGCAAGTCACACTTTTATGAAAACTTGCATAACTCAAAAAGTTGAGCTTTTTTCACCAAATCTGCACTAAATATAGAAAATTCAGAAGATTTCCAACCTAGAAAAGCAAGAATTATGATTCTAGCATGCATGGTTCCAAAGTTATTGTCATTATTAAATGATTGCTTTTTCGGACGTTTCAGGCGCAGATAAGCTTAAAAATGGGCTTTCCAGCCTGCAAGTCACACTTTTATGAAAACTTGCATAACTCAAAAAGTTGAGCTTTTTTCACCAAATCTGCACTAAATATAGAAAATTCAGAAGATTTCCAACCCAGGAAAGCAAGAATTATGATTCTAGCATGCATGGTTCAAAAGTTATTGTCATTATTAAATGATTGCTTTTTCGGACGTTTCAGGCGCAGATAAGCTTAAAAATGGGCTTTCCAGCCTGCAAGTCACACTTTTATGAAAACTTGCATAACTCAAAAAGTTGAGCTTTTTTCACCAAATCTGCACTAAATATAGAAAATTCAGAAGATTTCCAACCCAGGAAAGCAAGATTTATGATTCTAGCATGCATGGTTCAAAAGTTATTGTCATTATTAAATGATTGCTTTTTCGGACGTTTTAGGCTCAGAGAAGTGCAAAAATGGGCTTTCCAGCCTGCAAGTCACACTTTTATGAAAACTTGCATAACTCAAAAACTTGAGCTTTTTTCACCAAATCTGCACTAAATATAGAAAATTCAGAAGATTTCCAACCTAGAAAAGCAAGAATTATGATTCTAGCATGCATGGTTCCAAAGTTATTGTCATTATTAAATGATTGCTTTTTCGGACGTTTCAGGCGCAGATAAGCTTAAAAATGGGCTTTCCAGCCTGCAAGTCACACTTTTATGAAAACTTGCATAACTCAAAAAGTTGAGCTTTTTTCACCAAATCTGCACTAAATATAGAAAATTCAGAAGATTTCCAACCCAGGAAAGCAAGAATTATGATTCTAGCATGCATGGTTCAAAAGTTATTGTCATTATTAAATGATTGCTTTTTCGGACGTTTCAGGCGCAGATAAGCTTAAAAATGGGCTTTCCAGCCTGCAAGTCACACTTTTATGAAAACTTGCATAACTCAAAAAGTTGAGCCTTTTTTCACCAAATCTGCACTAAATATAGAAAATTCAGAAGATTTCCAACCCAGGAAAGCAAGATTTATGATTCTAGCATGCATGGTTCAAAAGTTATTGTCATTATTAAATGATTGCTTTTTCGGACGTTTTAGGCTCAGAGAAGTGCAAAAATGGGCTTTCCAGCCTGCAAGTCACACTTTTATGAAAACTTGCATAACTCAAAAACTTGAGCTTTTTTCACCAAATCTGCACTAAATATAGAAAATTCAGAAGATTTCCAACCTAGAAAAGCAAGAATTATGATTCTAGCATGCATGGTTCCAAAGTTATTGTCATTATTAAATGATTGCTTTTTCGGACGTTTCAGGCGCAGATAAGCTTAAAAATGGGCTTTCCAGCCTGCAAGTCACACTTTTATGAAAACTTGCATAACTCAAAAACTTGAGCTTTTTTCACCAAATCTGCACTAAATATAGAAAATTCAGAAGATTTCCAACCTAGAAAAGCAAGAATTATGATTCTAGCATGCATGGTTCCAAAGTTATTGTCATTATTAAATGATTGCTTTTTCGGACGTTTCAGGCGCAGATAAGCTTAAAAATGGGCTTTCCAGCCTGCAAGTCACACTTTTATGAAAACTTGCATAACTCAAAAAGTTGAGCTTTTTTCACCAAATCTGCACTAAATATAGAAAATTCAGAAGATTTCCAACCCAGGAAAGCAAGATTTATGATTCTAGCATGCATGGTTCAAAAGTTATTGTCATTATTAAATGATTGCTTTTTCGGACGTTTTAGGCTCAGAGAAGTGCAAAAATGGGCTTTCCAGCCTGCAAGTCACACTTTTATGAAAACTTGCATAACTCAAAAACTTGAGCTTTTTTCACCAAATCTGCACTAAATATAGAAAATTCAGAAGATTTCCAACCTAGAAAAGCAAGAATTATGATTCTAGCATGCATGGTTCCAAAGTTATTGTCATTATTAAATGATTGCTTTTTCGGACGTTTCAGGCGCAGATAAGCTTAAAAATGGCCTTTCCAGCCTGCAAGTCACACTTTTATGAAAACTTGCATAACTCAAAAAGTTGAGCTTTTTTCACCAAATCTGCACTAAATATAGAAAATTCAGAAGATTTCCAACCCAGGAAAGCAAGAATTATGATTCTAGCATGCATGGTTCAAAAGTTATTGTCATTATTAAATGATTGCTTTTTCGGACGTTTCAGGCGCAGATAAGCTTAAAAATGGGCTTTCCAGCCTGCAAGTCACACTTTTATGAAAACTTGCATAACTCAAAAAGTTGAGCTTTTTTCACCAAATCTGCACTAAATATAGAAAATTCAGAAGATTTCCAACCCAGGAAAGCAAGATTTATGATTCTAGCATGCATGGTTCAAAAGTTATTGTCATTATTAAATGATTGCTTTTTCGGACGTTTTAGGCTCAGAGAAGTGCAAAAATGGGCTTTCCAGCCTGCAAGTCACACTTTTATGAAAACTTGCATAACTCAAAAACTTGAGCTTTTTTCACCAAATCTGCACTAAATATAGAAAATTCAGAAGATTTCCAACCCAGAAAAGCAAGAATTATGATTCTAGCATGCATGGTTCCAAAGTTATTGTCATTATTAAATGATTGCTTTTTCGGACGTTTCAGGCGCAGACAAGCTTAAAAATGGGCTTTCCAGCCTGCAAGTCACACTTTTATGAAAACTTGCATAACTCAAAAAGTTGAGCTTTTTTCACCAAATCTGCACTAAATATAGAAAATTCAGAAGATTTCCAACCCAGGAAAGCAAGATTTATGATTCTAGCATGCATGGTTCAAAAGTTATTGTCATTATTAAATGATTGCTTTTTCGGACGTTTTAGGCTCAGAGAAGTGCAAAAATGGGCTTTCCAGCCTGCAAGTCACACTTTTATGAAAACTTGCATAACTCAAAAACTTGAGCTTTTTTCACCAAATCTGCACTAAATATAGAAAATTCAGAAGATTTCCAACCTAGAAAAGCAAGAATTATGATTCTAGCATGCATGGTTCCAAAGTTATTGTCATTATTAAATGATTGCTTTTTCGGACGTTTCAGGCGCAGATAAGCTTAAAAATGGGCTTTCCAGCCTGCAAGTCACACTTTTATGAAAACTTGCATAACTCAAAAAGTTGAGCTTTTTTCACCAAATCTGCACTAAATATAGAAAATTCAGAAGATTTCCAACCTAGAAAAGCAAGAATTATGATTCTAGCATGCATGGTTCCAAAGTTATTGTCATTATTAAATGATTGCTTTTTCGGACGTTTCAGGCGCAGATAAGCTTAAAAATGGGCTTTCCAGCCTGCAAGTCACACTTTTATGAAAACTTGCATAACTCAAAAAGTTGAGCTTTTTTCACCAAATCTGCACTAAATATAGAAAATTCAGAAGATTTCCAACCCAGGAAAGCAAGAATTATGATTCTAGCATGCATGGTTCAAAAGTTATTGTCATTATTAAATGATTGCTTTTTCGGACGTTTCAGGCGCAGATAAGCTTAAAAATGGGCTTTCCAGCCTGCAAGTCACACTTTTATGAAAACTTGCATAACTCAAAAAGTTGAGCTTTTTTCACCAAATCTGCACTAAATATAGAAAATTCAGAAGATTTCCAACCCAGGAAAGCAAGATTTATGATTCTAGCATGCATGGTTCAAAAGTTATTGTCATTATTAAATGATTGCTTTTTCGGACGTTTTAGGCTCAGAGAAGTGCAAAAATGGGCTTTCCAGCCTGCAAGTCACACTTTTATGAAAACTTGCATAACTCAAAAACTTGAGCTTTTTTCACCAAATCTGCACTAAATATAGAAAATTCAGAAGATTTCCAACCTAGAAAAGCAAGAATTATGATTCTAGCATGCATGGTTCCAAAGTTATTGTCATTATTAAATGATTGCTTTTTCGGACGTTTCAGGCGCAGATAAGCTTAAAAATGGGCTTTCCAGCCTGCAAGTCACACTTTTATGAAAACTTGCATAACTCAAAAAGTTGAGCTTTTTTCACCAAATCTGCACTAAATATAGAAAATTCAGAAGATTTCCAACCCAGGAAAGCAAGAATTATGATTCTAGCATGCATGGTTCAAAAGTTATTGTCATTATTAAATGATTGCTTTTTCGGACGTTTCAGGCGCAGATAAGCTTAAAAATGGGCTTTCCAGCCTGCAAGTCACACTTTTATGAAAACTTGCATAACTCAAAAAGTTGAGCCTTTTTTCACCAAATCTGCACTAAATATAGAAAATTCAGAAGATTTCCAACCCAGGAAAGCAAGATTTATGATTCTAGCATGCATGGTTCAAAAGTTATTGTCATTATTAAATGATTGCTTTTTCGGACGTTTTAGGCTCAGAGAAGTGCAAAAATGGGCTTTCCAGCCTGCAAGTCACACTTTTATGAAAACTTGCATAACTCAAAAACTTGAGCTTTTTTCACCAAATCTGCACTAAATATAGAAAATTCAGAAGATTTCCAACCTAGAAAAGCAAGAATTATGATTCTAGCATGCATGGTTCCAAAGTTATTGTCATTATTAAATGATTGCTTTTTCGGACGTTTCAGGCGCAGATAAGCTTAAAAATGGGCTTTCCAGCCTGCAAGTCACACTTTTATGAAAACTTGCATAACTCAAAAAGTTGAGCTTTTTTCACCAAATCTGCACTAAATATAGAAAATTCAGAAGATTTCCAACCCAGGAAAGCAAGAATTATGATTTAGCATGCATAATTCAAAAGTTATTGTCATTATTAAATGATTGCTTTTTCGGACGTTTCAGGCGCAGATAAGCTTAAAAATGGGCTTTCCAGCCTGCAAGTCACACTTTTATGAAAACTTGCATAACTCAAAAAGTTGAGCTTTTTTCACCAAATCTGCACTAAATATAGAAAATTCAGAAGATTTCCAACCCAGGAAAGCAAGATTTATGATTCTAGCATGCATGGTTCAAAAGTTATTGTCATTATTAAATGATTGCTTTTTCGGACGTTTTAGGCTCAGAGAAGTGCAAAAATGGGCTTTCCAGCCTGCAAGTCACACTTTTATGAAAACTTGCATAACTCAAAAACTTGAGCTTTTTTCACCAAATCTGCACTAAATATAGAAAATTCAGAAGATTTCCAACCTAGAAAAGCAAGAATTATGATTCTAGCATGCATGGTTCCAAAGTTATTGTCATTATTAAATGATTGCTTTTTCGGACGTTTCAGGCGCAGATAAGCTTAAAAATGGGCTTTCCAGCCTGCAAGTCACACTTTTATGAAAACTTGCATAACTCAAAAACTTGAGCTTTTTTCACCAAATCTGCACTAAATATAGAAAATTCAGAAGATTTCCAACCCAGGAAAGCAAGATTTATGATTCTAGCATGCATGGTTCAAAAGTTATTGTCATTATTAAATGATTGCTTTTTTGGACGTTTTAGGCTCAGAGAAGTGCAAAAATGGGCTTTCCAGCCTGCAAGTCACACTTTTATGAAAACTTGCATAACTCAAAAACTTGAGCTTTTTTCACCAAATATGCACTAAATATAGAAAATTCAGAAGATTTCCAACCTAGAAAAGCAGGAATTATGATTCTAGCATGCATGGTTCAAAAGTTATTGTCATTATTAAATGATTGCTTTTTCGGACGTTTCAGGCGCAGATAAGCTTAAAATGGGCTTTCCAGCCTGCAAGTCACACTTTTATGAAAACTTGCATAACTCAAAAAGTTGAGCTTTTTTCACCAAATCTGCACTAAATATAGAAAATTCAGAAGATTTCCAACCCAGGAAAGCAAGAATTATGATTCTAGCATGCATGGTTCAAAAGTTATTGTCATTATTAAATGATTGCTTTTTCGGACGTTTCAGGCGCAGATAAGCTTAAAAATGGGCTTTCCAGCCTGCAAGTCACACTTTTATGAAAACTTGCATAACTCAAAAAGTTGAGCTTTTTTCACCAAATCTGCACTAAATATAGAAAATTCAGAAGATTTCCAACCCAGGAAAGCAAGATTTATGATTCTAGCATGCATGGTTCAAAAGTTATTGTCATTATTAAATGATTGCTTTTTCGGACGTTTTAGGCTCAGAGAAGTGCAAAAATGGGCTTTCCAGCCTGCAAGTCACACTTTTATGAAAACTTGCATAACTCAAAAACTTGA
>NW_028283303.1:0-10000 GCF_059441175.1 Urocampus carinirostris
TCGGGTGGGTAGCCGACTTCGCCGCTGACCCCTTGACGCCACTCTCGTGGACCGGTCCCCGCCCGGGATGCCGCGCCACGGCGACCGCGCACTGCGGACAGTGCGCGGCCGGCCGAGGAGGCGCGGCGGGGGCGAGGGGGTCCCGTCCGGGCGCGAGGGCCCGGAAGGCGCAGTGAGTACTTTTGTCCGCGGCCCCGGGGCGTTCCGGCGAGGTCGGAGCGGGGGACGCTATAGAGCGCGGGGGCCGCAGGCCCTCCCGCCCGAAAGCGGGAGGCGGGACACCCCGCGCCACCGTCGTCCCGGGCCCTTCCAAGCCGAACCGGAGCCGGTCGCGGCGCACCGCAACGGGGGAAGTGCGCCCGGCGGCGGACGTCCGGACCGGGGCGCGTGGCCGCGCCCGCCCCGGCCCCGTCCCCCGAGGGGGAGCGGGAACCGGGGACGGGACGCGACCGCCGCGCCGACCGACCGGCCGCCCTGGCGCCGCCGGGTTGAGTCCCCCGAGCAGACTGCGCGGGCCCCACCCGTTTACCTCTTAACGGTTTCACGCCCTGTTGAACTCTCTCTTCAAAGTTCTTTTCAACTTTCCCTCAAGGTACTTGTCGACTATCGGTCTCGTGCCAGTATTTAGCCTTAGATGGAGTTTACCACCCGCTTTGGGCTGCATTCACAAGCAACCCGACTCCGAGAAGGCCTCGCCCCGGCGAGCCGGGGGCCGCTACCGGCCTCACACCGTCCCTGGGCTGAGCCTCTATCAGAAGGACTCGGGCCCCCGAGCGGCGCCGGGCTAAAGCGGCCTTCCGTACGCCACATTTCCCTCGCCCTACCGCAGGGCGGGGATTCGGCGCTGGGCTTTTCCCTCTTCGCTCGCCGCTACTGAGGGAATCCTGGTTAGTTTCTTTTCCTCCGCTTAGTAATATGCTTAAATTCAGCGGGTCGTCTCGTCTGATCTGAGGGCGTGCGCGTAGAGCTGTGCGGTCGGGGCCGGCGCCGGGACCGGCGCCGCCGCCATACGGCCGTTGTGATCCGTGCGGGGATCCGCCTTGCTCGGCGACCCTCGCCGAGAGCAGCCCCGCGCCGCACGGACACGCGACACCGACGGGCGGACGGACGCCGAGGCGCCGACCGGGACCTTTACCTGAGGAGGGCGCCGAGCGCCGCCGCCATACGGGCCGCCGCGCGGAGCCGCGCGCGCGGAGCACCTTCTCGGTATGCTAAGTACCAGCCGTACTCACCGGCAGCCGAGAAGCACCTCCGGACGCGCGGACGCGCGACACCGACGGGCGGACGGACACGGAGCGCCGCCCGAGTCTGTATTTGAGGGTACGAAGGGACGGGGGTCCCTGCGAAACCCCAGCCGCGGAGTGGGCGGGGACACGGGTCGCGCGCCACCCGCCGGGCGGACCGGCGGAATGTCGCGGAGGGCCCGAGCCTCGCCCGCGCGGACCGGGTTCTCGCGCCACCCGCCGGACGGACCGGCGGAATGTCGCGGAGGGCCCGGCCCGCGTCCGATCGATTGGAAAGCGCCGCTCAGACAGGCGTGGCCCCGGGGTAAAACCGGGGCCGCAATGTGCGTTCAAAGTGTCGATGATCAATGTGTCCTGCAAATCACATTAGTTCTCGCAGCTAGCTGCGTTCTTCATCGACGCACGAGCCGAGTGATCCACCGCTAAGAGTCGTACGTTTGGGCCCTTTTACGTCCGCCCGGGACGATCGGAGACAAATTCACGACAGGGTTTGTACCGGAGACGAACGCGCCGCGGGTGCCGTTCGGTCGCTCCCGCGAGCGAGCCCCTAACCCGCGGCGCGGTTACCGACGGGCGCGATACGCGCGACGCCGCGACGAGCCGAGCGGGTCGGGCGCGCGGCGCTGAGGCCGGCGCCCGGCGTCTCCCGCTCGGGGCCGCGACGGCGCCCGAGACGTGCGTCGGCCCGGGTAGGTCGGGCGCTCGGCGCTGAGGCCGGCGCCCGGCGTCTCCCGCTCGGGCCTGACACGACTCGGCGACCGGACTCGCCGGGTAGGTCGGGGGCTCGGCGCTGAGGCCGGCCCCCGGCGTCTCCTACCCGGACCCCGGAAGGCCATCCGACTTGGAAGCCCCGCCGCGCCGCGAAGCGACGCTTTGGGTGTTGCTACCCGTCAGCGAGTGGGTTTGGTTTACAAGGGCGGCGCGACCGCGCTGACACCGAGGGGGGACTGGCCCCCGACCCGGCCGCGGCCTGCCCGGACTATGGATGGACAGAGGAGACCGCGGCGGACCGCGCGGAACCGAACCCCCGGTGTCCGGAGCCCCGGGAGGGACTCCGGTGTCCGGGGGCCGGCCCACGCGCGCGCTACGCGGCCCCTCGAGGGCTCCGGCCGACGGACGCGTTTGGCCGGGGAAAAAGGTAGCCGGTGGGAGCACCGTTTCGTCGCCCTGAACCTTCGTCTCGGGCGGGCGTCCCGACGCCGCCGCCATACGGCCGTTGTGATCCGTGCGGGGATCCGCTTGCTCGGCGACCCTCGCCGAGAGCAGCCCCGCGCCGCACGGACACGCGACACCGACGGGCGGACGGACGCCGGGGCGCCGGCCCGAACCGTTACCTTTAAAGGACGGGAGGTCGTCGAGGCGAGTGCCGCCCCGGAAGCGCGCGCCGGAAGCGCGAGAACCGCGCCGAGCTAGGGTCGTCGGCATAGGGGGATTCCCCGGTTACGGGGGTCCCGCGCACGGCCGCCGCCTTTCGCCCGTCGCTGGCGGTCGCCTGTCGTCGCGCCGCGCCGCGCTACTGGGGTCGTCGGACGAGCGCGCTACCCCGCTCGCACGGAGGTAGCGCGACATCGCCCGCCGCCTTTTCTCGCCTCGCGCCGCGCCGCGTGGCGCCCGCCGAACTCGCTCCGACGCGCGGCCCGGGAGTGACCCGCGCCGCGCCCCCCGTCCCGTCCCGTCCCGGTCTACCCTCTTCCTCCGCCTGCGACGACCCGCCGCCCTCGGCGTCTGGCTCGTCGGGGGTGTACCGAGGCGGATCTGCTGCCGCTCGTACGTTAATGATCCTTCTGCAGGTTCACCTACAGAAACCTTGTTACGACTTTTACTTCCTCTAGATAGTCAAGTTCGACCGTCTTCTGGCACACCGCCGGAGCCGGGGCCGGCCCCGGCGGGGACTATCCGAGGACCTCACTAAGCCATCCGATCGGTAGTAGCGACGGGCGGTGTGTACAAAGGGCAGGGACTTAATCAACGCAGGCTAATGACCCGCGCTTACTGGGAATTCCTCGTTGGTGGGAAATAATTGCAATCCCCAGGCCCTGTCACGAGCGGGGTTCATAGGATTACCCGCGCCTGCCGGCGCGGGGATAGACGACGCGCTTATACGCTCAGTGTGGCGCGCGTGCAGCCCCGGACATCTAAGGGCATCACAGACCTGTTATTGCTCATTCTCGTGTGGCTGAGAGCCACTTGTCCCTCTAAGAAGTTTTCTGCCGCCGACCGCGCGGGGGGCCGCGGTACTATTTAGTATGTTTGAGTCTCGTTCGTTATCGGAATTAACCAGACAAATCGCTCCACCAACTACGAACGGCCATGCACCACCACCCACGGTATCGAGAAAGAGCCTTCAATCTGTCAATCCTTTCCGTGTCCGGGCCGGGTGAGGTTTCCCGTGTTGAGTCAAATTAAGCCGCATGCTCCACTCCTGGTGGTGCCCTTCCGTCAATTCCTTTAAGTTTCAGCTTTGCAACAATACTCCCCCCGGAACCCAGACACTTGGTCGGTTTCCCGGGTGCTGCTCGGCGGGTCATGGGAATAACGCCGCCGGATCGCGAGTCGGCATCGTTTATGGTCGGAACTAGGACGGTATCTGATCGTCTTCGAACCTCCGACTTTCGTTCTTGATTAATGAAAACATTCTTGGCAAATGCTTTCGCTCTCGTCCGTCTTGCGCCGGTCCAAGAATTTCACCTCTAGCGGCGCAGTACGAATGCCCCCGGCCGTCCCTCTTAATCATGGCCCCAGTTCATGACAACCCACAAAATAGAACCGGAGTCCTATTCCATTATTCCCAGCTGCGATATGCAGGGGCGGCCGTGTGGCCTGCTTTGAACACTCTAATTTCCTCAAAGTAAACGCTTCGGGCCCCGCGAGTGACACCCAGCGAAGGGCATCACGGGGGCTTTTGCCGAGAGGCAGGGGCTGGGACAGACGGATGCACGCCTCGCGGCGGACCGTCAGCTCGCGTCCCGGGGTCCAACTAGGAGCTTTTTAACTGCAGCAACTTTAAAATACGCTATTGGAGCTGGAATTACCGCGGCTGCTGGCACCAGACTTGCCCTCCAATGGATGCTGGCCGATGGGTTTGTGTTCGGCTCATTCCAATTACGGAGACTCGAACGAGTCCCGTATTGTTATTTTTCGTCACTACCTCCCCGTGTCGGGAGTGGGTAATTTGCGCGCCTGCTGCCTTCCTTGGATGTGGTAGCCGTTTCTCATGCTCCCTCTCCGGAATCGAACCCTGATTCCCCGTTACCCGTGGTCACCATGGTAGGCGCAGAGTCTACCATCGAAAGTTGATAGGGCAGACATTCGAATGAGTCGTCGCCGCCTCGGGTGGGCGAGCGATCGGCACGAGGTTATCCTGAGTCAACACAAAGGGGGGGCCGGGCCGGCGGAACGAGGACCGGCGCGCGCGGAGCCGCCCGCGCCGCTTACGCCCCCGCCCGGAGAGGCGGAGGCCGGACGCGGGGGACGCGCGCGACGGCTGAGCCCCCGCCCGCCGGACACCGCGTGGGTTTTTGTGTCTGATAAATGCACGCGTCCCCGGGGCGAGGCCGGAGCCCCGCCCGCGAGTCGGCGCTCGTTTGCATGTATTAGCTCTGGATTTGCCACAGTTATCCAAGTAACGGTGGAGCGATCAAAGGAACCATAACTGATTTAATGAGCCGTTCGCAGTTTCACTGTACTGGCCATTCGTACTTAGACATGCATGGCTTAATCTTGAAAACAAGCATATGCTACTGGCAGGATCAACCAGAGTGCGTCTGCCGCCGGGGGGGCGCTGCTGGTGGCGGTGCGGCCCTGGTCCGGGACGAGGCTGTGGCTACAGCCGGGCCCGGGGGGCCGCGCGACACTCGTATACGTTCGGACGGGCTGACGAGCGGGTGTCGTGAAACGATGTTTCGCGCGGAGCCCTAGCACGCGTGGCGTCGGGCTCCGCGACGGTCGGACGTCTGGGTGTGGCTCGAGACGGAAGCTCGACCTCGGTTCGTCTTGGTTCTGCCGCCAAAAGGTTCACGCCGAGGCATGGTTTCGCAAGAGGGCCCCGCGAGTGCCAGCCGTGGATCCCGCCTCACTCGTAACTCGTATCGGATTCGTCCGGCCTCACTTTCGTTCGCACATCGGACAGTTATACGTGTGCTTTAGTAGCTTCCGTTCCCTCTTAGTGAGGCCGTCCGTACGTACCGCCCCAGCTCTTTCTGAGGCGGGTATCCACTCGGCTCGGGGGGGCCCAACGTTTGCCTAGTATCCTCGGCGCTGGAGCTTGACCCGCAAAGCCGGAGGAGCCGCACGCCCGAACACCGGCTTGCGCCGGCCGACGTGGGCCCTCCGAGGCGGGTCTCGTGTGCCAATCGCTCAGTTGGGGAACCGGCAGGCCCGTGGGCCGACGCCGGCTCACCCGGGGGTGAAGGGTGCTTCGATGGAGGCCCCCTGTCAGCCTCCGCGGAAGTCCGGCTTCAATACTTTAAAGTTTGAAAAACTTAGACATTTTTCGAGAACCGGAGCTTAGAGGGGTACATGCAAAAGCCAGGGCCGCGGGAAGCGCCCTAAATACTTCAATACTTTAAAATTTGAAAAACTTAGAAATTTTTCGAGAACCGGCATCTTCCCTCGGTAATTGCGAGATGCGAGGCCGCCCCTAGCCTCTGCTCTGTCGGACTCAATGGTCACGGGTGGCCGCTGATTAGCCCTGGTGCTCACCTCTCAAAATTGCGAGTCCCTAATATAATTCTGGCTGTCGGCTGGAGAAGGGGGTATAAAATCGGCACTTGAGGGAACGCCGGGCCCTCAAGTTTGGGGCCCTCTAGCGGATTTTTGAGGTACTGCACTCCCATTGGAAATGCATTGCCCATAGGAATACATGGGCGCTCCGTCCACTACAATGTAATTCCCTCACAATATCTGCCCCCGCGTGGCCGCGCGATGCTACTGCTGCCCCGTTGGGAATGAATGGGCCTTTCGGAGGCCATAAATACAGCGCCGCTGCATGGATTTTGGCGGTACTGCGGCTGTCGTTGAAAATACATGGACCCGTCTGAATGAATGGGCCTTTCGGATTCCATAAACCCAGCGCCGCTGCATGGATTTTGGCGGTACTGCGGCTGTCGCTGAAAATACATGGACCCGTCTGAATGAATGGGCCTTTCGGAGGCCATAAACTCAGCGCCGCTGCATGGATTTTGGCGGTACTGCGGCTGTCGCTGAAAATACATGGACCCGTCTGAATGAATGGACAAAATATAAATCAGACACTACAGAACACAAGCATAATCCAAGATTACAAAATCATCTCAGCCTTTAAAAGAAACAAAAACCTGAAAGACTACTTAGTAAAAAGTAAATTACCAGAAATCAACATAACACAAACGCAGGGCCCCACATTCTACAAACAAGCCACCACAGTTAGGAACACCGTCACCAACACAAACTACCTAATTAAACAAACAATCACACCTACTAGGGAAAACTGAAAATACATGGACCCGTCTGAATGTATGGGCCTTTCGGAGGCCATAAACTCAGCGCCGGGCCAGTGTTTGGGGAATTGTGCCCGTCACTAGTGGCTGAATACATAATAATAATAATAATAATAATAATTCCCTTGTATTGTCATTCTGTGTAACAATGTACACAGAACGAAATGTCGATTGCACTGGGCTAGTGTTGAGGGAACGTCGGGCCCTCAAGTTCGGTGGCTTGGAGCGGATTTTTGAGGTACTGCACTCCCATTGGAAATGCATGGGCGCTCCGTCCACTACCATGTAATTCCCTCACAATATCTGCCCCTGCGTGGCCGCGGGATGCTACTGCAGCCCCGTTGGGAATGAATGGGCCTTTCGGAGGCCATAAATACAGCGCCGCTGCATGGATTTTGGCGGTACTGCGGCTGTCGTTGAAAATACATGGACCCGTCTGAATGAATGGGCCTTTCGGATTCCATAAACCCAGCGCCGCTGCATGGATTTTGGCGGTACTGCGGCTGTCGCTGAAAATACATGGACCCGTCTGAATGAATGGGCCTTTCGGAGGCCATAAACTCAGCGCCGCTGCATGGATTTTGGCGGTACTGCGGCTGTCGCTGAAAATACATGGACCCGTCTGAATGAATGGACAAAATATAAATCAGACACTACAGAACACAAGCATAATCCAAGATTACAAAATCATCTCAGCCTTTAAAAGAAACAAAAACCTGAAAGACTACTTAGTAAAAAGTAAATTACCAGAAATCAACATAACACAAACGCAGGGCCCCACATTCTACAAACAAGCCACCACAGTTAGGAACACCGTCACCAACACAAACTACCTAATTAAACAAACAATCACACCTGCTACGGAAAACTGAAAATACATGGACCCGTCTGAATGTATGGGCCTTTCGGAGGCCATAAACTCAGCCAGCGCCGGGCCAGTGTTTGGGGTATTGTGCCCGCCACTAGTGGCTGAATACATCATAATTATAATAATAATAATAATAATTCCCTTGTATTGTCATTCTGTGTAACAATGTACACAGAACGAAATGTCGATTGCACTGGGCTAGTGTTGAGGGAACGTCGGGCCCTCAAGTTCGGTGGCTTGGAGCGGATTTTTGAGGTACTGCACTCCCATTGGAAATGCATGGGCGCTCCGTCCACTACCATGTAATTCCCTCACAATATCTGCCCCCGCGTGGCCGCGGGATGCTACTGCAGCCCCGTTGGGAATGAATGGGCCTTTCGGAGGCTATAAATCCAGCGCCGCTGCATGGATTTTGGCGGTACTGCGGCTGTCGCTGAAAATACATGGACCCGTCTGAATGTATGGGCCTTTCGGAGGCCATAAACTCAGCGCCTCTGCATGGATTTTGGCGGTACTGCGGCTGTCGCTGAAAATACATGGACCCGTCTGAATGAATGGGCCTTTCGGAGGCCATAAATCCAGCGCCGCTGCATGGATTTTGGCGGTACTGCGGCTGTCGCTGAAAATACATGGACCCGTCTGAATGAATGGACAAAATATAAATCAGACACTACAGAACACAAGCATAATCCAAGATTACAAAATCATCTCAGCCTTTAAAAGAAACAAAAACCTGAAAGACTACTTAGTAAAAAGTAAATTACCAGAAATCAACATAACACAAACGCAGGGCCCCACATTCTACAAACAAGCCACCACAGTTAGGAACACCGTCACCAACACAAACTACCTAATTAAACAAACAATCACACCTGCTACGGAAAACTGAAAATACATGGACCCGTCTGAATGTATGGGCCTTTCGGAGGCCATAAACTCAGCCAGCGCCGGGCCAGTGTTTGGGGTATTGTGCCCGCCACTAGTGGCTGAATACATCATAATTATAATAATAATAATAATAATTCCCTTGTATTGTCATTCTGTGTAACAATGTACACAGAACGAAATGTCGATTGCACTGGGCTAGTGTTGAGGGAACGTCGGGCCCTCAAGTTCGGTGGCTTGGAGCGGATTTTTGAGGTACTGCACTCCCATTGGAAATGCATGGGCGCTCCGTCCACTACCATGTAATTCCCTCACAATATCTGCCCCTGCGTGGCCGCGGGATGCTACTGCAGCCCCGTTGGTAATGAATGGGCCTTTCGGAGGCCATAAATACAGCGCCGCTGCATGGATTTTGGCGGTACTGCTGCTGTCGCTGAAAATACATGGACCCGTCTGAATGAATGGGCCTTTCGGAGGCCATAAACTCAGCGCCTCTGCATGGATTTTGGCGGTACTGCGGCTGTCGCTGAAAATACATGGACCCGTCTGAATGAATGGGCCTTTCGGAGGCCATAAATCCAGCGCCGCTGCATGGATTTTGGCGGTACTGCTGCTGTCGTTGAAAATACATGGACCCGTCTGAATGTATGGGCCTTTCGGAGGCCATATACTCAGCGCCGGGCCGGTGTTTGGGGAATCGTGCCCGCCACTAGTGGCTGAATCCCGGGCTAGTGTTGGGGGACTTGTGCCCGCCAATAGTGGCTGAATCCCGGGCTAGTGTTGGGGGACTTGTGCCCGCCAATAGTGGCTGAAATCCGCGCCGGTGTTTGGGGAAATGTGCGCGTATTATCGGGCCGGTGTTTGGGGAATTGCGCGCGTATTATCGGGCCGGTGTTTGGGGAATTGCGCGCGTATTATCGGGCCGGTGTTTGGGGAATTGTGCGCGTATTATCGGGCCGGTGTTTGGGGATTTGCGCGCGTATTATCGGGCCGGTGTTTGGGGAATTGTGCCCGCCACTAGTGGCTGAGAACTTGGCTAGTGTTTGGGGACTTGTGCCCGCCACTAGTGGCTGAAATCCGGGCCGGTGTTTGGGGAATTGTGCGCATATTATCGGGCCGGTGTTTGGGGATATGCGCGCGTATTATCGGACCGGTGTTTGGGGAATTGTGCCCGCCACTAGTGGCTGAATCCCGGGCTAGTGTTGGGGGACTTGTGCCCGCCAATAGTGGCTGAAATCCGCGCCGGTGTTTGGGGAATTGTGCGCGTATTATCGGGCCGGTGTTTGGGGATATGCGCGCGTATTATCGGACCGGTGTTTGGGGAATTGTGCCCGCCACTAGTGGCTGAGAACTTGGCTAGTGTTTGGGGACTTGTGCCCGCCACTAGTGGCTGAATCCCGGGCTAGTGTTGGGGGACTTGTGCCCGCCACTAGTGGCTGAAATCTGGGCCGGTGTTTGGGGAATTGTGCGCGTATTATCGGGCCGGTGTTTGGGGATATGCGCGCGTATTATCGGACCGGTGTTTG
>NW_028283303.1:22500-23802 GCF_059441175.1 Urocampus carinirostris
GCGGATTTTTGAGGTACTGCACTCCCATTGGAAATGCATTGCCCATAGGAATACATGGGCGCTCCGTCCACTACAATGTAATTCCCTCACAATATCTGCCCCCGCGTGGCCGCGCGATGCTACTGCTGCCCCGTTGGGAATGAATGGGCCTTTCGGAGGCCATAAATACAGCGCCGCTGCATGGATTTTGGCGGTACTGCGGCTGTCGTTGAAAATACATGGACCCGTCTGAATGAATGGGCCTTTCGGATTCCATAAACCCAGCGCCGCTGCATGGATTTTGGCGGTACTGCGGCTGTCGCTGAAAATACATGGACCCGTCTGAATGAATGGGCCTTTCGGAGGCCATAAACTCAGCGCCGCTGCATGGATTTTGGCGGTACTGCGGCTGTCGCTGAAAATACATGGACCCGTCTGAATGAATGGACAAAATATAAATCAGACACTACAGAACACAAGCATAATCCAAGATTACAAAATCATCTCAGCCTTTAAAAGAAACAAAAACCTGAAAGACTACTTAGTAAAAAGTAAATTACCAGAAATCAACATAACACAAACGCAGGGCCCCACATTCTACAAACAAGCCACCACAGTTAGGAACACCGTCACCAACACAAACTACCTAATTAAACAAACAATCACACCTACTAGGGAAAACTGAAAATACATGGACCCGTCTGAATGTATGGGCCTTTCGGAGGCCATAAACTCAGCGCCGGGCCAGTGTTTGGGGAATTGTGCCCGTCACTAGTGGCTGAATACATAATAATAATAATAATAATAATAATTCCCTTGTATTGTCATTCTGTGTAACAATGTACACAGAACGAAATGTCGATTGCACTGGGCTAGTGTTGAGGGAACGTCGGGCCCTCAAGTTCGGTGGCTTGGAGCGGATTTTTGAGGTACTGCACTCCCATTGGAAATGCATGGGCGCTCCGTCCACTACCATGTAATTCCCTCACAATATCTGCCCCTGCGTGGCCGCGGGATGCTACTGCAGCCCCGTTGGGAATGAATGGGCCTTTCGGAGGCCATAAATACAGCGCCGCTGCATGGATTTTGGCGGTACTGCGGCTGTCGTTGAAAATACATGGACCCGTCTGAATGAATGGGCCTTTCGGATTCCATAAACCCAGCGCCGCTGCATGGATTTTGGCGGTACTGCGGCTGTCGCTGAAAATACATGGACCCGTCTGAATGAATGGGCCTTTCGGAGGCCATAAACTCAGCGCCGCTGCATGGATTTTGGCGGTACTGCGGCTGTCGCTGAAAATACATGGACCCGTCTGAATGAAT